>NC_092226.1:10497390-10522390 GCF_036320965.1 Panulirus ornatus | reverse complement strand
ACGCCTGACTTTCCAGCAAGGATGACGCCACCCACACACGTTTACGTTCTTGTACTCTGAATATATCTTTCTCCTCGGTTGGTTGTGTCCCAAAACCTAGTTGGCTCTGTTAGACGTTTCAGCTTTACCCTCGAACCTTCTCTGTCAGTTGAGTTCAACCTACCTGTCTGCCCTCGACCTCCGTCATCCACGAAGTCCTGCCTACTCACCCAACCCTTGCCTTCACCACACCCGTCCACACTCAGCCACTCTAGAACTCGCCCTCCGTCCCTTGCATTCACCACACCCGTCCACACTCAGCCACTCTAGAACTCGCCCACCGTCCCTTGCATTCACCACACTCGTCCATACTGTACGTTCTTAATACTAGCGGAGTTCCTCCCTAGCTTGTGATCTTCCTCGGACTGTGTTCCCAGAACCAATTCCACGTTCGATGGCCTCACGAGAGGATCTCTACTTGAAGACAGTCATTATAAAGCTGTGTCATGACCTCCCCAAAGCCTCGCACAACCAATCATTTCTTCCGTACCTTTCAATTCATTACCGAGGGACGACAAGACCAACATCAGCTCACGGAGGGGAGTCGAACCTCTTCTTGGATTCAGAGATTCGTATTCTAATTGATAATTTGTTCATTCTTTTTTTTTTCTTTCCTCATATACTTTTAAGTTAGGATACCATATCGATGTATTCAAAGGAAAAGTTGAAAACTCTTCGTGTAATGCATCGAAACCACAGCTCCTTATCCACAACCAGGCCCCACAGTCACTTCGTAAGCTGCTTCATAAGCCCTAGTTCAGTCCAATGACAGCCTGTCAACCCCTATATACTACATCACTCCAGTTTACTCTATCCCGCGCACGCCTTTCACCCTCCTGCATGCTCAGGCCCCGAGCACTCAATATTTTTCACTCCATCCTTCTATCTCCAATTTGGTCTTCCTTTCTCCTTGTCCCTCCACTTCTAACACACTTATCCTGTGTCAGTCTCTCCTCATTCATTTTCTCCATATGGCCATACCATTTCAACACACCCTCTTCAGCTCTCTCACTCACACATTTTTTTTTTAGCCACACCTCTCTCTTACACTTTCAATGCTTACTCACACCACATATTGTCCTCCAACATTTCATTTCCAACACACCCACCCTTCGGCACAGAACATCGCTGGGACTACTATATCTTCAAACATACCCATTTTTGCCCATCCAGATAACGATCTCTCTTTTCACACATTCTCCAATGCTCCCGGAACCTTCACCCCCTCACCCATCCTATGACTCACACTTCCGCTTACATGGTTCCATTCTCTGCCATGTCCACTCGGTTATGTAGAACACTTCACTTCCTCCAAATTTTCTCCTTTCAGACTCGCATCCCAACTGACCCGTCCCTCTCCCCAGCTAAACCTAATAACCTTTCTTTATATATATATATATATATATATATATATATATATATATATATATATATATATATATATATATATATATATGTATATTTATTTATTTATTTATTTGTTTAGCCATTCTCTGATGAAGTGTGTTACGATCATATCGTAGCGAACGTTTCTCTGGCCTCACAGCCTTGTCGGCGTCCCTGTGTCCTGGAGGAGAGGACCGTGTCGGTCAGTAGGTAGCATGAGTCTGCAGTTTTGTACCACACGGAAATATCACATTCCACCCAAAAAGGAATTCCTATACTTGAACAACGAATAGAGAATCTCATATGGATCAGCAAACCCCCAGTCCTGACATTTTGATCGCGTTCGCGTGACGTCCACCACAGGAGTAAGTAGGGTTGGGTCATTACAAAACACCTGTTCTGCTTGTACAATTAGTCCTCCGTCAATGCTGGTCAGCGAATCACCGCAATTACCGAAAACGTGCAAACGTGGCATCCATCAGGGAAGCGTAATTAAGGGGGGACGGAAGTACTCTGTAATATACACCGGCCTCCCATAGTGCAAGTTAATGCACACGACTCCAGCCTAGTCCCCCCAGGGACTCCCAGGGTAATGTCTGTGTCTTCCCCATGCATGATCTAGTCTTCCACTCCCGCATGTGCAACATAATGGAATGACATCCTCTCCCATGGCTTGCAGAGCCTGGCATCTCCGCACATCGTGCCAAACCTCCCACCTGACATGCGTTGAGTCATACCAATCTCCCATGCACGACCTGGACATTTCCTCCCGTGCATATGATCTCCCGCGAATCATGTGACCTCTCGTCCCCTTTAAGGCCTGACCTCTTCTTACACCACCACCACCACACACTCCACCCGGGGGCGACCTAACTAACCTCCGGTGTTTTCACTTTGTGACGTGGGAGACACTAACCACTCACTGTCCAGCAACTCCATCAGTCACTCACTGGCACTGGCAGGTGAGGGGGTCCTGGGAGGAGGGGAAAATCCACCAACTTTCCTTCCTCCAACACACTTCCTTAATCCATGGGATGCAATCGTCATTACATTCTATCTTAGTGTATATCTATTTTCTTTTTTTCTATGTTAGCTGAGACGGCACGGGCAGCTGTATGCCTTTATCAAGGCCATTCCATTACTGTACGTACAATATGTCCTACATGTGAGTGACATCTCATATATTGTGCCAATTCCTTAATCAGATTATGTGTAAGACGCCTTAGATGTAAAGATTTTCTTGATACTCATGATCTTTATCTTACTTACTGTAAATGATTTACACTCTGTAATCCTTCTGGTAAGTGATTTTCAAGCTATAGTCGTGCCTGCTCTATAATCACTTAGGTCGTAGATGTGTTTTTCAACCAACATTTTTATATCACGGGCATATACACACTGTTCCAGTCGGACAACTTCATGCACTTCCAGTAGAAAATCAGCTTCAAACAGTTCCAGCAAGAGGCCAGCCTCAAACAGTTCCAGCAAGAGGCCAACCTCATACAGTTCCAGCAAGAGGCCAACCTCAAACAGTTCCAGCAAGAGGCCAACCTCAAACAGTTCCAGCAAGAGGCCAACCTCAAACAGTTCCAGCAAGAGGCCAACCTCATACAGTTCCAGCAGGAAACTAACTACACACAGTTCCAGCAACAGGTTAACATGGAATCCCAGGAGGATGTTGATATAATACAGACGCAGGAGGAAGCCTCCCTCATATAGGTCTAGTAAGAAGCCAGTCTTATACCATTCCAGCAGGAATCTAACGTCATATAGTTCCAGCAGGGAGTGAGTTACAGTTCTAACAGGCCGCTAACGTTAGAGGGTTCTAACAAGATTCCAGTGCCACACAGATCCAGCAGAAAGCTAGCCTCATACCGTTCCAGTGAGGGGCAAGTTTCGTATAGTTCCAGCAGCGAGCTAGTCTTATACAGTTCCAGCAGAAACCCAGGTCACATTCAGTTCCAGCAGATAGCTAGTCTCAGACAGTTCCAGGAGGAGGTCATCCTCAGATATAGGCAACGTGAGTTTGAAGTAATGACTGTGTTGCACCTTATCCAAAAGCTTCACGCCGAAAGGATGACTTTCCTTCATTTCGCATCAGTCTAGCGCCTTTACCGATGCTTTACGGAAATGGATTCCTGCTTGTCCTCTTGGAATATCCATGAAACTACTTCACTGGAAAGCTCTGGCTGGAATCATCCACTTATCATGCTGTCCATGGCTGGTGTCAAGGTTCGCTTCTCCTCCAGCAGCCAGGCCGTAGGGCCAGACTGTGTGGATGAGGGTTATTTCCAGTCTCATGCTTAGGCGTTTTCCGTAAGCCAAGAGGCGGACGGAGCGATAACTTCCAGGCACAGGAGGTTGTTAGTGACTTTAGGAACTTGGGTCTTTATGAAGGCGGCGACACCCCGGCTGATGAAGGGGTGCAGCCAACAGGCAAACCATCATAACTTTCAACATGAGTTCTTGGAAATATGGGTCATGGTTGTTCCTGAGCCAAGACGTAGGTCTTTGGAGTCCTGGTTCTAATTGCTCTTGGGCCAAGAGGTAAATCTTCGGTACGTGTCTTTGAAATTCAGACTGCGAACTCTCCATCTTCCACGAGGCTGATATCTAGAATTATATGTTTTGAGTTCATGGGAATGGTTACTGTGAGGCCTAAGCTTACTTTAATTTTACTATGTTTGTTTTACTTATACTCTATTTGTTCTCAAGTGTTTCTTTGTTCATACGAAGATTTATGATTCCATTCATCATCCAACTGATTCTTGCTCTCAGCTGTCATTGGTCTTCTCATGTCACTCTCTGCATCATTCCCATGCATGATTTGGGACATTTCCTCCCATGTATCTCATCTCCCATGAATCATGCGACCTCACATCCCCTTACATACAGTCTGGAGGATGAAGATCACACCAGACTGCAGGTCTGGGCCACACGAGATTGCAGGTCGAGGGGCCACACCATCCTGCAGGTCGAAGGCCACACTACTAGTCAGTAGATCGAAGACCACACGAGTCTGCAAGTCGAGGGCCACACCAGACAGTAGTTCGAGATATCACAAATCGAGGCACACCGGACATCATGGCACGTTATCACCACCAGATATCACCCTTCCACACGTCACCCCCATCAGACACCACTATCACCCCAGCCACCTCCCCAGTGATCTCCTGACCACTTTCTCTACGTTGCTTCTTCCCTTTACCTACCCTACCCATGAAAGTCCCTTACCTTCCTCCCTAACTAACCTCCAGGCCATCCTTCCTCCCCGCTCTCTTCCACTCCCCCCGCCTTACATTACTTCCCTCTTATGCTCCCCATGACCTCCATCCCGCCTTGCTCCCCACGCCTGCTGTTCGGTCTCCATGACCACTACATCCAGAATGAATTTTACAAACATATCGATATTCCCAACGCACCTCGCAACATGCTGAACCTAAAAACCTTTAAAACGAATAGATTATCCTGTGTAACATTTCTTAACGTACTATACTGGCAAGCTGCTTGAGGCGATGGAGACTGCGTAAAGTAAAAAAAAAATCAATCCTAGATTCTCAATAGAAAGTTATTTCGAATTACGTCAGGTCTTAGAAAGACGTGATAAAAACACTGGTCAGCAGTTATCTTAAGACACGACGGTATGCAAAAACACCAGTTCATACTATCGTGCTGCCTCGACATAAGTCGATTCGAATTTCGACAGACGATAGATGCTTCCATCCCAGAGTAACTTGAGGGATCACCGTTTCATAAACAGTAGCTAATATGAAACAACTGGTAATCCGAGATCAGTTCTGAATATCAACATAGTAGTTTTTTTTTTTTCACAGACAACCAGTTCCCTTCAGAGAGAACTCTGTCAGCAGCTTTGACATTTCATGCGAAAGAATGTGAGATGTATAGATATATGCAACGGCAATTCGACACACAAGTATCCAAAACCAATATCTGTGTAAATTTACTTTATGAATGAATACACAAAATGTAAATATTCTGTTAACTTATGATTATTCTCAAAATATTCCTTCGTATCTCCACCTAATGTTATGTGCATTTAGGAGTCTCTTTTTCCAAAAGAGCTTCGGTTGTAAAAGGTTAACATTGGTTTTGGTGATAGTTTACACATGTATATATATTTGCATGAAATCCTGCAGACCCTCTCACAAGGGCGAGTGTATCGAGGTGAGAACCAGCCAAAAGACCTCAGGTCAAGGCCACCGCAGCCTGTAGGTCGAGGACCACAGCAGACTGTAAGTCAAGGACCACACCAGACTGGTCTTTGAGGACCATACCAGACAGTAGTTTGAGGGCCACGCCTGACTTTAGGTCGAGGGCCACATCAGCATGTAGGTCGAGGGGCACATCAGACTGTAGGTCGAGGGCCACATCAGCATGTAGGTCGAGGGGCCACATCAGACTGTAGGTCGAGGGGCCACATCAGACTGTAGGTCGAGGGCCACATCAGACTGTAGGTCGAGGGCCACATCAGACTGTAGGTCGAGGGCCACATCAGCATATAGGTCGAGGAGCCACATCAGCCTGCAGGTCGAAGGGCCACATCAGACTGTAGGTCGAGGGGCCACATCAGACTGCAGGTCGAGGGCCATATCAGACTGCAGGTCGAGGGGCCACATCACACTGCAGGTCGAGCGCTACACCAAACTGTAGGTCGAGGGCCACATCAGCCTGTAGGTCGAGGGGCCACATCAGACTGCAGGTCGAGCGCTACACCACACTGTAGGTCGAGGGCTACACCAAACTGATTTCCAAGGGAACCAGATGTTAATCAACTTCTTTTTGGAAGTCTGGCAACTTTAAAAAAAAAAAAAATAAGCCACAGGAATTCATCTAGCTTATGGTAATCATGATTAAGTCATTATCGTCGTGACTAGTCATCAGGTCGTGGTAGTTCGAAAAAAAAAAAAAAACACAGGTTAAATGACCAGGTTTTGGACCTTCAGGAACCAGGTTGAATTTACCAGTTCCCAGGTCTTTCAAACATCACCTTAATCTACCAGGTCGTGAGTGCTCAAAAACCAGACTTAATACGCCAGGTTTTGGGTAACTTCGAGTATCAGGTTATTTCAGAGATGCAAGTTTCTCACGAATCGAGGTAATTAACCAGGTCCAGGTCTTCACGAACCAGGTTAATTTGCCAGCTTCAGAGACTGCGAGGATGAAGGTACTCTAGCGTTTCTAAATTAACTGAACCCCAGCTCCCATGTCTTCCAGAATCGGGTTTGATTCTAGGAATGATGTTGATTTGCCAGATCCAATGCCTACAAGAACCAGATCAAACCTAATCCCACGTGATCAACGTCCAAATTAATCGTTAAAGGTGGTGGGGGGGAGGTGTTAGGGTTGGCTAATCAGGTATCATCACATTAGCTAATTGCTGAGCGATCATACCTCTCACTTAACCGAAGTTTTTCGAACATGGGAGAGTGTTCGGTTAATCAGAAGATCTCAGGGATTCGCCGGCGCAGCCGGATGGATTGATCGGTGGTTCCCTGGTGTAAACAGAGAGAGAGGAGGGGATCATTGGACGGTCGGTTAATCGAAGGTCTCTCACGGTCGGTTAATCGACGTCTCTCACGGTCGGTTAATTGACGTCTCTCACGGTTGGTTAATTTTGAGGTTATGGGTTGTCAAACTGTACCGGGCTCGAGGCGCGTCTGGAAATGTCATAGCTCTCTCTCTCTCTCTCTCTCTCTCTCTCTCTCTCTCTCTCTCTCTCTCTCTCTCTCTCTCTCTCAGCATGGGAAGGAGCAGGTAAGCTCTCCATTCCTTACGTACCATCATCTACACAAGCTTAAAGCTGCTATCTTTCTTCCTCCACCTCACTGTAAAACCCGACTTCTGATACCGAGTCATTATGAAGATATTCCTTACTCTATATCATGATATCTTAAAGCAGATATTGAGATATTTCCTTAAGTAACGCTATATCTTAAAAAGACAAGTCAAGGCATTCCTTATCTAATATTCTCTCATCTTTATATAAGATATCAGATATATTAACTGATATTCTCTCATCTTTATATAAGATATCAGATATATTAACTGATATTCTCTCATCTTTATATAAGATATCAGATATATTAACTGATATTCTTTCATCTTTATATAAGATATCAGATACATTAACTGATATTCTCTCATCTTTATATAAGATATCAGATATATTAACTGATATTCTCTCATCTTTATGTAAGATATCAGATATATTAACTGATATTCTCTCATCTTTATATAAGATATCAGATACATTAACTGATATTCTCTCATCTTTATATAAGATATCAGATATATTAACTGATATTCTCTCATCTTTATATAAGATATCAGATATATTAACTGATATTCTCTCATCTTTATATAAGATATCAGATATATTAACTGATATTCTTTCATCTTTATATAAGATATCAGATATATTAACTGATATTCTTTCATCTTTATATAAGATATCAGATACATTAACTGATATTCTCTCATCTTTATATAAGATATCAGATACATTAACTGATGTTATATCTTGGGGAAAAAAAAATGCCTTTATTCTGCATCTTGTCTGATCGTTCTTAGAAATGATAAATTACTCCTTCACTTAATAATCCACAAAAACTTCTTTTGTGAGAAATTTTCCTAAAGCCGTGAACTGATGACACATCATCTGCCCTCAAAAACATCCATGTCTTCTAAGATGTCTGCCTATATGAAGGTGTGACTTCCAGGTGCCTATATATATAACCTGAATTCTTTGATGTCCCTCTATTGTATGAATATGTGTCGGATCCCAGTGTGGAGTGTAGTGCTGGAGAACCTCCGGTGGTGTTGGAGGGAGACCATCGGTGGAGAGACCGCTGGTGGTGTTGGAGGGAACCCACTGGTGGAGAGACCGCTGGTGATGTTGGAGGGAGACCACTGGTGGAGAGACCGCTGGTGGTGTTGGAGGGAGACCACTGGTGGAGAGACCGCTGGTGGTGTTGGAGGGAGACCACTGGTGGAGAACCCCTGGTGGTGTTGGAGGGAGACCACTGGTGGAGAGACCGCTGGTGATGTTGGAGGGAGACCACTGGTGAAGAGACCGCTGGTGATGTTGGAGGGAGACCACTGGTGGAGAGACCGCTGGTGGGGTTGGAGGGAACCCACTGGTGGAGAGACCGCTGGTGATGTTGGAGGGAGACCACTGGTGGAGAGACCGCTGGTGGTGTTGGAGGGAGACCACTGGTGGAGAGACCGCTGGTGGTGTTGGAGGGAGACCACTGGTGGAGAGACCGCTGGTGGGGTTGGAGGGAACCCACTGGTGGAGAGACCGCTGGTGATGTTGGAGGGAGACCACTGGTGGAGAGACCGCTGGTGGTGTTGGAGGGAGACCACTGGTGGAGAACCCCTAGTGATGTTGGAGGGAGACCACTGGTGTTGAACCCCAGGTGATGTTGGAGGGACACCACTGGTGGAGAACCCCAGGTGATGTTGGAGGGACACCACTGGTGGGGAGACCGCTGGTGATGTTGGAGGGAGACCACTGGTGGAGAACCCCTGGTGGTGTTGGAGGGAGACCACTGGTGGAGAACCCCTGGTGGTGTTGGAGGGAGACCACTGGTGGAGAACCCCTGGTGGTGTTGGAGGGACACCACTGGTGGAGTAATTAATAATGGTAGACGTTGTGTAAGACGGTAGATCAAAGCTGGTGTCTCTCGGGTTTTCGCCCCTCGATCTTGTGTATCGGTTGTCTCCATAGATCAGCTACGACAGTGTGTGTTTATTCACAATAAAAAAAAAAATAGATAGGAAAATAAAGTATCTTCCCGCATGGGTCCGATGACTTTCGAAATGATCGATATTAACTCAGCGTTGTCTCGGTCGCGTTTGGCAAGCACGAATGCCAGACAAATATCCTAAGAATAATGATGATGATTATAGCCCCACTCTACAACTATTACCATCCAGGTATGAAATCCATGTCACTTCTATTATGGCAAATGACAAGAAATGTCGCTGGCGATCGATGTATTACAATATCATGAAACCAAGGCTACGAATGCGAGGCCAGAGCGGTGGGGTTTTTCCCACAATCCTTCGTCCATGGCGTTATATTGTTTCACACAAAAAGTAGCAAGGTACTATTTCTACCGTGTGTACCTGCCTACTTAAGGAGGTTTTGTCATGATTGTAAGCAGAGGTGGAGAGTCGTGCAGGATGCATGACGTCATGTGTGTGTGTGGGAGGGAGAGACAGCTGTATATCTCTGTGGGGTGAATGCCAGCAGCCCACACGTGTGTGGGTGAGGCAGAGAGAAAAGACGACAAGCTTGCCTGGAGTCTCCCCCAACTCTGATGCAAGACTTTTTGTTAAAGTAACGTGGTCAAGTCTAGCATAGCTTTACCTAGACAACAACCCAATGCTAACGTGAACAGCCTAGCCATCATAACTAAAGTATATAACCTAGCCATACCTAAAGTAAGTAACCTAACCATAACTGAAGTAAATAACCTAGCCACCATAACTAAAGTATATAACCTAGCTATACCTAAAGTACATAGCCTAGCCATAACTGAAGTATATAACCCAACCATACCTAAAGTAAATAGCCTAGCCATTCCTGAAGTAAATAGCGTAGCCATACCTGAAGTAAATAGCGTAGCTATACCTAAAGCAAATAACCTAGCCAGCCATACCTGGAGTAAATAACCTAGCCATACCTGAAGTAAATAACCTAGCCATACCTGAAGTAAATAACCTAGCCATACCTGAAGTAAATAACCTAGTCATACCTGAAGTATATAACCCAGCCAGACCTAACCTAACCTATCCAAGCAAAACCGAAGTCACGAAAAACCAGTTTGTAGATGAGTCGGTGTGATGTGGTTCTTTGTCTCGTAAACTTAGAAACAATGGAAGAAATGCCCAAGAGAACATGAAACCATTCGTTCTACAGCCTAGCAAAATTAAAAAAAAAAATATGATATTCGAGTGGTGTTTTTAGTGTAATGAGTGAACCAAATTCCAAAACTCTCTCTCTCTCTCTCTCTCTCTCTCTCTCTCTCTCTCTCTCTCTCTCTCTCTCTCTCTCTCCCCCTACGCCTGGGGAAAGTGCCTCAAGCTGGATGGCAGGTTGACACCGCGGCGGACCCAACACACACACACACACACGCACACCACACACACACACACACACACACACCACACACACACACACACACACACACACACACACACACACTCTCACACACACACACACACACACACCCTTGGCACCGCTTGAACGTTCTGCCGACATGAAGATGATCAAAGATGCGTTGGTATATTTTTCTTATTATCTAATAATAATAATAATAAATAAATAATAATAATAAAATTCTAATAATGATAATGATAATTCATAACGGGAATAATTATACGACTAACAAAGATATAAATGTTAATAAAACGGTAAGTGTACAAATATAATACAAGACTCCGTGATAGATTACAGTAACTTGATTATCTATTGATTTATTTCATTATCTATTGATGTATTTCATTATTCATTAATGTATTTCGTTATCTATTGATATATTTCATTATTTATTGATGTATATCGTTATCTATTGATGTATTATTTCATTATTTAATGATGTATTTCGTTATCTATTGATGTATTATTCATTGATATATTTCATTATCTATCGATGTATTTCATTATCTATTGAAGTATGTGGTGGTGATGACGAAGGATGAGGAGGAGGTGGTGGTGGGGTGTGTGTGGGAGAGAGAGAGGAGGTGGTCAGTCGTATGACCACACTGCGGTACTGAGGAAGCAAGAGTCAACACGCTAACCTAAGAGAGAGGAGTCGTGCGTGACCCGAGCCATTTATAGCCAGTAAAAAAAAGAAAAAAAGAAATATATATATGAAATGAAATGGCGTCTTTCCCCTAATGCTCGACCCACACTAGAGTGAAGTTTAGCCACTTGAAGTCGGCGGTACGATCCCTGAACACGACAGTACGACCCACGGGTTACAACTGAACGACTCCAGCACGACAGTACGACCTTAAACACGACAGTGCGATCCTTGTGCACGACAGGACGACCCTTGAACACGATAGTGCGATCCCTGAGCACGACAATACGACCCTTAAACATAGCAGTGCGATCCCTGAGCACGACAATACGACCCATGGTTACAACTGAACGACTCCAGCACGACGGTACGACCATCAAACACGACAGTGCGATCCTTGAGCACGACAGTATGACTCCAGTACGACAGTACGACTCTTGACCACGATAGCACGACTCTTGACCACGAGAGTATGACTTTTGACCACGACAGAACGACTCATGAGCATGGCACAGCGACTCTTGAGCACGACAGTACGACCCTTGGGCACGACAGTGCAAGCCTTTACCTTAAGGGTCGTACCATCACACTCAAACGTCATTAGGTTGAACGGAAGGGTCGTACCTACGTTCTCCCGGGTCGTACCGTCGTGTTCAGTGATCTGATACCTAAATGGTGGTTGACTGTAATTACAGCCTTGCCCCCCTTCCCCCCCTCAAACAATCGCTCCACCTCATCCTGCATCATCAGCTAACAGGTTCATCTGGTATTTTGTCTATTACATTTTCTCTTTCTGTTCTCATCCTTATTTATTACCTTCTCCTTAGACATTGTAATCACTTCCAATTTTCTAAATGGATCCTGTTCATCTTCTTATCCATCTATTCCTCTTTAGTTTCAGTCTTCACTCGTCTCTTATCCCGTATGAACAGACATCAAATTGTCTTTTTTCTATGCGTCTATGTCAGCTATAGCCCACCGTGTTATGATTGTATGATTGTTTTAGTTATCCCAACTTCGGGCAATCTCCTGATGGGGGAGGAGGAGAGCGCCCCTGGCGGCCTGCGGCGGAACTACACTGTGACTGGCTGCGCTCGAGGGCACAGTTGCCAGATAGTGTGTTATTTTCGTCATGGTTGCGTGAATATCTCCCATGAAGTGGTATCGGAAAACCTCTTATCTTTCGTGTGTGTATCTCTCTCTCTCTCTCTCTCTCTCTCTCTCTCTCTCTCTCTCTCTCTCTCTCTCTCTCTCTCTCTCTCTCTCGGGGATGGCGGGGGGGTTGTGCATTACCCACCTGGAAATATTAACCATTACCTAATAAACCCGGGCAGACTCCATCGGGCCTTGAGCTACTCGAACATTCCTTTTGTGCCGTCTTGCCCGGGTCTTGGGGCCTCGCATGCTCGAGCCAATTTACCTCTCCATTCGCGAAGCCCAAATGGGGAGGCCAGCCACCCTTGTGTGCCTCTTGCCCACCTCTTCCAATTAATCAGTCAGGTCTCATGGAGGGAATCTGATCCCATGGAAGGAATCTAACCCCACAGAAGAATCTGATCCCATGGAAGGAATTTCAGTCTATGCAAGGGATCTGATCCAATGGAAGGAATCTGATCCCATGGAAGGATTCTGATCTCATGGAAGAAATCTAACCCCATAGAATGAATCTGATCCCATGGAAGGAATCTGATCCCATGGAAGGATTCTGATCCCATGGAAGGATTCTGATCTCATGGAAGAAATCTAACCCCATAGAATGAATCTGATCCCATGGAAGGAATTTGATTCTGTGGAAGGGATCTGATTCCATGGATGGAATCTAATCCCACTGAAGGAATCTGATTCCATGTTAAGGAATCTGATCCCATGAATCATTAATGTAATGTGATTTTGAGTCTGATTATGTGATTTAGGAGGATATAAAATGATCAGAGAAGATCCCACACTCAAAGGGAACATAAATTGCAAAATGGCGTTCTTTAGCCTTCATACATATTGTGGTGGTGAGTTCTGTGAAAATTACTATGAAAGAAATGTTGGACTTGGGTAATTTTAGCTGCAAACAGAGAGAGAGAGAGGGAAGACCAGAATAGAAACAGACATAGTTCGATAAAAGATAGAAAAATGCTACAGAGTTTAAGGATGTAGGGCGAAGATATAGACGGTAATATAGCTACTGAGCATTTGAATGCTACAAGAGAGGAACGAACGAGTACAGCGAGATAAAACAAGAGAGTACAAAGAAATTTCTGAAAAAAAATATATTGGGGACAAAGTTAGTGATTATCCAAAGATTTTCCACCAATCATCACGGCAATCTGTCTGTAGATGAACAGCTAATCAGGCTAAGGGGCTCAGAAGAAAGAGTTCTAGAGGATAAAGGTATGTGAGGAGCAGAATAGAAAGTTCGGTCTGTGTTTCCACAGTGGAAGACACTTCCAGTTACCATAACCCCAACACCAGCCACATGGGAGGGAGAAGAGGTTTATGGAAAACATTGGAACTGCTATAGAAGGACCATGGTCAATATGAGGCGTCCGATCCCAAATAAAAGTTTCTTCACGTGTGCTGAAGAAGTACGTAGATACGGTTGACAAGCCCTTTGAAATGGTGTTCAGTCTGTCGCCAGAGGAAGGGTATAGTGCCAAGGGGAATGGAAGAGGGCAAAGGTCGTGCTTATCTTCAAGAAAGGAGATCGGTAAATGCGGTGAACTGCAGATTATAGTCTCTGACGAATGTGGTTTGTTTAATGCTAGGAAAAAAAAATAATCAGGAAGCAAATGGATGAATATATGCAAAGAAGAAACTAACTGAAGGAGAGACAGTATGGACTCAAGGAAAGGTCATGCGTAACATTTCCTCTTGGACTTCTATGAAAGAGAGAGCTCCCGTTTTCGCCGAGAAAGAAGGATGAGTGCTTTGTGTGTCACAAGACCGCCAGAAAGCATTTGACACTATGCCACACAGACAACTGTTAAAGAACCTGAATGTTCCGGCAGGAATAAGGGGGAGGCAGGCTTCTCCGATGGATGGAAAACTACATCTGTGGATGGGAACAAAAGACGCATGTTAGAGAAGCTCTCTTGAAATGGGTTGGGGTCACCAAAGGCGTGCCACAAGGCCAGGTTCAAGGACCATTGATCTTTATCATCAATGTAAATGACTTATGAATAGGACGCACACCTGATTGTGTTTAGAGACGACTGACTATGTTTAGTCATGCCATGGTCATGAGGGAAGTGATAAATGACAAGGATTCCATCAGTTTACATGGTTGATGAAATTCATCCCAAGTAAATGCAAAGTAATGAGGATGAGACACAATGAAAGGCCTCGATATGAGCATCGTCTAGCGGGAAATGAACTACAAGGATCCGTATGTGAAGGTAACTTATTGGAGTTGGAACTGTATTCGAATCTCTTGCAATAGCCTAACTTAAAGAGAGCTGTGAAGGAGACACACTGTCTGATGGCAAATATTAGAATTGTTTTTAAGTACACAGACAAAGACACTTTCAACTAATCATTCACTGCGTGTGTGAGACAGGGACAAGAACACGCTTCGCAAGTTTGACCACCGCCCTCAAAGAAGAACAAAGCAAACATTAAGAAAGTCAAGTTACACTGAAAGGTTATACGTTATGAATTTGCCCAACATGGAAAAGAGTAAAGGGTAACTCGATCACAGCCCTCATGTTTCTAAACCAGTTTGACGTCTGGAGAGAGAGAGAGAGAGCAACTCCTCGTAAGATTCAAGAAGAGAAAAAAAAATATATACCAAGAAACTGGAAAGAAATACTAGAAATAGTTTCATATCTTCAGAGGTGCATATGAATGGCATGAGAAAAATAATTATATTATTTCTGACAGCAGATAAAAGTTTGAAACGTATAATATAGGTTGGTTCCCCATGACGGGAGACCTCCACCTCCGTATTGCACAAAGAGGTAATCACACACACACACACACACACACACACACACACACACACACACACACACACACCTCCTGTCATCGGATCATTAAATTAGAAAACAAAAAAGTTAATAGATGGGAGCGTAAAGTAAACCTCTGGACCCATTGTGGTATAATGTAGCCCGGAACAAAACCTCGAGAGAAAGCTTTAATAAGTTTCTCCTTCTGAGAGTATTCAAGGAGCCGGAGGGCAGCTTAGAGAGCTCTTTGTTCGCCTCTGCTGGTATTGTGGCCCCGGACCTGTGATATGAAACAATGGTAAGGCTGGAGAGCCGCAATACCTGGGTCGCACCGGCTCGCCTCGCGTCGGGGAGTTCTGGGATTCTGGCACTTTTATATCACTCCGGTTCCAGGCGCTCTTCCAGGAGCTCCAGCCCTCCTGGTGGACTGAACCCACCCACCCCCAATACTCGAGGTAGGTGTATTCCTGCAGTGTTGGCTCCTCGCCCCAGGGAGTTTCTGCTACAACTATTACTACCACTACCACTACTACTACTACTACTACTACTACTACTACTACTACTACTACTAATGCTGCTGCTACTACTACTACTACTACTGCTACTACTACTACCTGGTCTGCCATCGAAGTACGGAAACTAGCAAAGCATCGCTACCGACATCCGCGGTAGTACTTACAGTCACCGGCCATTCTACAATAAAGGCAGAGCAAGGGATACCGAGTCCTTGGTTACAGCGACGTAGTGAAGGAAACGCAAGTAATACCGGTAAGCTCTTGTGTCATGAAGGAACCGGGACAGAGGACAGATCAGGTCTTGAGAACGTACCAGCAGTGAGCAGCGTCCTCCAATGGGCCGCTCACAGGTCTACAGGGGATATCGAACAGCCTTATGATGTCACGCGTCACAGACCAACGATCTATTCCACTCGAATAAGACCCGACACCATAAAAACGAACCAAAAACTTCACCATGACACCGTGCCTCAAAAAAAGGTACTCATCAGAGCGTATCCAGAAGCCTAGCCACACTCAGGCATGTCCACCTTACAGTCAGCGAACTACCGAAAGTACTTTTGGAACTCATTCACAGCAAGACAGAGAGAGAGTCAAGTCGACTCCACAGCCTCCGATCAAGTGTTCATTTACCGAGACTACACCTTGGGCCGCCGGAGCCCCAGGGGAGCCGGCCCGAGCCATCCCATCTGTTCAGGCCATCAATAATTGATCTGTTGAGTCAAGGAGCTCGAACAGCCAGGCAGGCCCGCAGGAACCTGTTGAATAACTCTGCATCTTCAACCTCCACGGGGAGGCTCTCTCTCTCTCTCTCTCTCTCTCTCTCTCTCTCTCTCTCTCTCTCTCTCTCTCTCTCTCTCTCTCTCACACACACACACACACACACACACCTCCATCTCTCACAAGCCTCCTACAACACCACAGGACACCCACCTCCATTACCCACAACCCTCCCACACCATCTCCACCACCCGCAACCCTCCCACACCATCTCCATCATCCACAACCCTCCCACACCATCTCCATCATCCACAACCCTCCCACACCATCTCCATCATCCACAACCCTCCCACACCATCTCCATCATCCACAACCCTCCCACACCATCTCCACCACCCACAACCCTCCCACACCATCTCCCATCATCCACAACCCTCCTACAAAACCACAGTACACCCACTTCCATCGCCTACAACTCTCCTACAACACCACAGGACACCCACCTCCATCATCCACAACCCTCCTACAACACCACAGGACAACCACCTCCATCATCCACACCCCTACTCCAACACCACAGGACACCCTCCTCCATCATCCACACCCCTACTCCAACACCACAGGACACCCTCCTCCATCATTCACAACCCTCCTCCAATACCACAGGACACCCTCCACCTCATCTATTGATGACTCCCACCTTCGTTGTTTATAACTTTAGAAGGAAGAAAGATGCTACAATCCTTTTAAATCGTTCTCTTACGAGTAATCAACAAAATGTATTTCAGCCCCTTACCGAGAACCCAGTAATGTATATTTTGTATCTGAACGTCATATTTCCAGCTGAGTAATGTATATGTTACATTTCAGCCTCTTACTTGGAGCAAAGTAATCTACATATTGCATTGCATCGTCATACATGAAGTCGATTAATATATATATATATATATATATATATATATATATATATATATATATATATATATATATATATATATATATATATATATATATATATATATATATCAGTCCTTTACTTAGAGCCGTCTTGTGTATGTACCGTATTTCAGGCCATTAAAGGAGGCTATGGCACCAGAACCTCTCCTGCTCCCTGTAGAAGGAATGGGATATTCAGAAACACGATAATCCTGTACGGACGTCGAGGTGACGTCCTTAATTTCACGAAGGACCTCTTGACTTCCATCTTCCACTCCTTAAGGGAATTGATGATATGGGTGAGGCTGGGGAGGGAGAGGAGCGATGAAGGGCGTTAGGGAGGTGAGAGAGAGAGAGAGAGAGAGAGAGAGAGAGAGAGAGAGAGAGAGAGAGAGAGAGAGAGAGAGAGAGAGAGAGAGAGAGAGAGAGAGAGAGGGGAAGGGCTGGGGATGAGGTATTGGCTAGGGAATGTGGATTGTGGTGGAGAGTGAGGAAGGGTGTGGAGGGATGAGGGAAGGCATGGAGGAGGGCGTAGAGGAGTGAGGGAGGGTATGAAAGGGTGAGGGAGGGTGTGGAGGGGTGAGTACATGGGGAGGGACAGATTAACAGGAGAGCAGACATTCCATAACGAGGTTACCTCAGTCTCTGATCTGACTGAGACAGAGACAGGATGGTACACCTCCCCACCCACCACTCCCTCCGGCACAACAGCCGGCAGGAAGAAAGACAAGACGGAGCACTAAGCAGAGACGTACTGCCTTGGGAATTTTATAGGAAAATGTGAATATGGAAATCACAACCTAGCCTGATGGTTAAGAAGGAGACCTCAAACAGCAGCATCAAATAGTGAACAAAAAAAAATGTGTTAATACGAAATATCAATGAAAATGTCCTTCTCGAGGCACTGTAGTAGATGCCTGTGAAGTATCAGTCAAATTGTGATTCAGTTTTACTGAAAGTCATCGCGTCGACATCTGGTGGTAGTTTACTGTAGTGTTCTCAAGCTCTTCTGCACCTGAGAAATCTTCTTTCCCATGTTTGTATTACGTGTGAGTCCTCTTAATTTCATATAGTTATTTTTTGATGGAGTTAAATCTTTAATCTATCGCAAAAATATTGCTATGCGTTGAGGTGCCGCAATTATTCAGTACCCTGAAATTTCGATTAGATCTCCTTGAGGTCTGTACTTTATTAAGAGGAAATATTTCTAGATCTCTGAGCTTTCATCGCAAGCAAGGTTTGTATATCGAGCGACGGAATTAGTTTTTCTAATCTTCTCTGTACGCGTTTTAGTTTTTCTTCGTCTCGGATCAACTCTGGCGAACCAAAACTGTAGATAAGTATGATAAGGGCGTTGTTAAAGAGTGGGGACGTCATCCTTTTATCTACGAGATATATTTCTCTTAGCTATGAAACGTAACATTGTCTTATTCATCCTCCTCCACTGGCCATACTTTGTACACGTTACTAAATGTTATTACTGAGGATCTCTCCTGGGGATCTTTCATCTTATATATATATATATATATATATATATATATATATATATATATATATATATATATATATATATATACTTTTTTCTTTTCGCCAAAAATGATACATTTTTGCATTCTGTCAACACTGAATTCCATTTGCCATTTCTCTGACCACTCTATCAACTTGTCTAAATCCCTATGAATCCCTTCCGCATGTCATGTTTTTCAACCTAAATCTCGGAAAATGATATAAAAGATTAACTGTTTCATGAAATAGGACAAACAAGTCTAACGTTTTGGTTTGGCTACACTCATTTTGAGAAGTGTATGCACCACACTTCGAGTAAGGAGAAAAACAACTTTAGGAAGCTAAATACACGAGCTGCCATATATTAAACATTATGTGGAGATGAAAGAAAACGAAAGGAAAACTTGAAAGGAATGATCACCATCGTAAGAAAAATGTAATCATTTTGTTGAAAGTAATCATTTGAGCACGAGGATTAATGTATTGCTAATTATCAGGGCATCATTATTTTGCCGGAGAGGGAATTATTAAACCAATGCATGCTAAGACTCCTTTCATTGCAGGAGTAGGAAATTATCATATATGTTCATAAAATGAGAAACATTTATGGCCGGTGTGGCGATTGGAATACGATGAAGAATAACGAAGTACATATTTCGCTGTTATTGACCAGTTATGTAAAATTTAAGAATTCTGCCAGATTTTTTTACTTTCACTGTTGTATATTTGATTTTCTCTTAAACATATATTCCTTTCGTAGCAAAAAAAAAAAATTAGATATTCAAATATATTTTACCAAACAAACCCATGAAAATTTTCCATAAATCAGAGCAGCAAACTACAAGAATATGGAAGTGACTGGTAAATCAATTTAAGAAAGTTCCTTCACCCTTCTAATTATCATCCCTGATACTTTCCCATCTTGGTAGCGCCACTGCCAAGAGAGCAGGCACATGACGGCATGACAACACCCAGGGAGAATATACCAGAACCCTTCGTCCTGTGTTTTCAACTTGTACATATTGACAAGTGTGGATAGCAATACCTTCTTTGCTGTATGTATCCTGCTTGTCACACTTAAGCCAGTCCGACGCTTCCCTATTTAATTTTAATTGTCTTTTCTGTATGCCAGTCTGTCCTCCGATGCGCAAATCCAATTTTTCTATGGCCGGGAGTTTACTTTACATATGTCTTTTATGTACATTCTGGAAAGATTTTTTTGGTAGCGTAAATGCATAATATCTGAGGATATTTTTAAATCTTGGTTCTGATTTATATGTCTGACTTATTCTGTTACATTTATCATTCATGATTATCCATCATGAAGACAAGTTGATGATTCCATATTGGCTTATCATCTTCCAAAAGCTTTAGAATTCTATCTCGTAAATGATCGTTTCTAACATTTTACCTAAAACCGAAGAAGCGTTTCTAACATTTTACCTAAAACTGAAGAAGCGTTTCTAATATTTTACCTAAAACTGAGGAAGTCTGGATAGCATTTTCCCTCCTAAATAATGTAATGATATTCGCGTGTTTCCAGTCACTCAGAATTTCCCTTTCGTGTGGTGATCTGCTGACAGTATTATGGTGACTGGAAGTGCTGTTCGTCGCCTTACATCTTTCAACATTCTGGATCAGCAACAGATGAATTATTCAGATTCTGTGGATGTGTAAGTAACTCATAACTCTGTGTGTGTGTGAGTTATGTCTGTCGAAAGTCTCATTTTCTGTTCCTCTTAATGACGTTTTGTGTCTGTGGTATATCCCAGGAATTTTCGATAGTTAACACTAAATTGATATACTTGTTTACTTTGGAAGTCGATTCTTTACTGTTTATAATCAACAAGTCATTTCCATCAAATAAGACGTCTTTGTTAACTTTCAGATTCTCTCTAATTATCTTTATGGTTATTCTTTAACAAATTCTTTTCCAATTTTTTTCTTCCACTTCTGTATTTCCATTACAGAACCTGCAACCTTGTAAACAGTTCGTGCTACTGTGGACTGTCACTTTGTTTATGATTTTCAATTTACATTTCTCATAAGAGTAGTGGAACCGTTGACTTCTTCTGTCATCTACGCAGCTGTGTCTTCCTCGGTAATCCTCGACTTCTTATATCTTCCTGGAAATCCTGCCTCCCCTTAAGGAGAAGTATTTTATTACATGAAGTTACTCCACATCTTTTCAGCTGTGTCTTCGTCTAAAAGCCTCAATCCACTTCACGCATCTAAAGCCCTGGCTTATATCATCAGAGTTAGATAAACTAGAATAACTCATCGTTGTTATCTCCAGACATCCAGAAAGAGAGTTACGATAACCTGGATCATAGTGTGATCACTGTTATCTTACTCTTCACCAACCTCACAGACGTGAAATTACATCTGTGTCTGTGGAAAGCACTTAGTGTGATATAGTTTGTCATCGAGTCTTAGATCATTTGACCTGAAAAGCAGATTTGATCAAATTCGTTGGTCTATTTCCTTCGTCAGTCACTTAATGCTTGAGGTGTTATAATCTCGTAACATTATTGCTTCTTTGTGTTTCAGTAAAGACTTAATCTCTGCATATCATATGATGTCATTGTCTTCACACTGTTTTTCGTGGGTCAGTGCACTGCTTCAAAAATTGTTTCGGAATTCTTATTTATCCGTTCCATGTAAAATGAGTCGTGGAGTATCGATAGATAGTTAACTTTTCTATTACACGAAGCATAACAAGTCCACTTGCCTTGTGTTATCTATCTGTACTGAAACCTATATACCCTGGTGTTGCTAAGTATGTAAATAAGTGATAAATCGTTGAATTTATTCAGGTTTCGGTTATGACTATGGTATAAGGTTTTTTTTTTTTTTCTGACAAACGATATTCGTTCATCTCTGGCTTTAAGCTCAGACTTCTGGTGTCAGTGAAAGACTTTAGTGTTTCCCTCGGAAAGGTATGGCTTAAGTCAGACCTCTGTGGCGCTGGTGTTCGATTTCTTCTTCTTTCTGAACGGCAGATTTTGCTGTATAACTTCCCGAGGTCAACCCTTGTTTCTCAGGTCATCCCCGGGGGGTTGTCAGACTGTCCGTACCTGAGCGACTGTGTCCCCTGGCCTCGAGTGACCTCACCTGACCCGACTAACAACTACCTCCCTGGGTTAATGCGACCCGCTCCCTCCGCCCCTGTGAAACGTTGGGTGACACCTGCTTAACCTTCCTCACCAGCACTCCTGCCTGAACCTGCCCAGATGTCAAGGCATCCTTGAGAGACAACCTCCAGTCAGCACTCAAGCTTCAGGAAGACTTGGAGAGGTGAGGGAGGATGTGTGGGGGGTGAGGGAGGGTGTGGAAAGGTGAGGGAGGATATGAGGGGTGAGGGAGGGTGTTGAAGGGCGAGGGAAGGTATGAAGGAGTGAGGTAAGGAGGGAGAGGGGATCCCTAGATGTTATAATTTCAAAGCTTTCTTAAAATTTGGCATCGGGTTAAGGAGGAATAAACAAACACGTAGATCTGAAGTCCCTCACGAAGCCGTGTGGAACGCCCCCGTCCTGGACTCCCTCACTCCCTCCCCAACACACACACACACAGACACACTCCCCGCACCAACACACACACACACACACACACACACACACACACACACACACACACACACACCTACACAGTCTCTGCACTTTTCTCCCTTCGCGTGAGTCTTGGTCTCCCGTTAATCACCCTTCTGTTCATCTCATTTGCATCCGCTTTTTATGGAGTTATCAGTGGAAATACCCTCATTACACTGAAGTATATGCAAATGACAGAAACATAGCAAAGGTCTGGTGGTGGTGGAGGTGGTGGTGGTGGGGGATTTGGCTTACCATGGCACAGCTCTTAATTACGAAATGATCGGAGAAGCGAGTCACTCAGTAAGTCAGGTGATCTACGTGTAATCAAGACAGCCAAGTGGATGACGATGATGATGATGATGATGATGATGATGAATCAACATCACGTCATCCATATACCCCCACAGGCAGACGACGACGCGATGAAGGAAAAAAAAAATAACGATGATAATTGATGTTTTGCGAGGGGATGTACTGTGTGTGTGTGTGTGTGTGTGTGTGTGTGTGTGTGTGTGTGTGTGTCTATACCGTGGTGTCATCAGTGATGCAGCCGGGCGATCGTGTTCACTGAGGTGACGTTTTACTGGAGAGGTTATATAAGTGATCATGGCTTCTTCCCTCTGCCACTGGGATGATCGAAGTTGAAGGACTTGGTCTATATTATAGATCACCAAGTTGCTTCGTCCATTTGAACTGCGGTATATACATGACCTCTGTGTATGTACGACATCGAAGACGAACCGACCCTGGCGTGAAAATATAAATGACCCCCCAAACACATTATTTTTTTTCTTTTTTGGGAAATGGAGAAAGCGAGAAGAATGTAGAAAATGGAGAAAGCGAGAAGAATGTAGAAAATGGAGAAAGCGAGAAGAATGTAGAAAATGGAGAAAGCGAGAAGAATGTAGAAAATGGAGAAAGCGTGAAGAATAGAATGGAGAAAGCGAGAAGAATGAAGAAAATGGAGAAAGCGAGAAGAATGAAGAAAATGGAGAAAGCGAGAAGAATGTAGAAAATGGAGAAAGCGAGAAGAATGTAGAAAATGGAGAAAGCGAGAAGAATGAAGAAAATGGAGAAAGCGAGAAGAATGTAGAAAATGGAGAAAGCGAGAAGAATGTAGAAAATGGAGAAAGCGAGAAGAATGAAGAAAATGGAGAAAGCGAGAAGAATGTAGAAAATGGAGAAAGCGAGAAGAATGTAGAAAATGGAGAAAGCGAGAAGAATGAAGAAAATGGAGAAAGCGAGAAGAATGAAGAAAATGGAGAAAGCGAGAAGAATGAAGAAAATGGAGAGAGCGAGAAGAATGAAGAAAATGGAGAAAGCGAGAAGAATGTAGAAAATGGAGAAAGCGAGAATGTAGAAAATGGAGAAAGCGAGAAGAATGAAGAAAATGGAGAAAGCGAGAAGAATGAAGAAAATGGAGAAAGCGAGAAGAATGAAGAAAATGGAGAGAGCGAGAAGAATGAAGAAAATGGAGAAAGCGAGAAGAATGTAGAAAATGGAGAAAGCGAGAAGAATGTAGAAAATGGAGAAAGCGAGAAGAATGTAGAAAATGGAGAAAGCGAGAAGAATGTAGAAAATGGAGAAAGCGAGAAGAATGTAGAAAATGGAGAAAGCGAGAAGAATGTAGAAAATGGAGAAAGCGAGAAGAATGAAGAAAATGGAGAAAGCGAGAAGAATGAAGAAAATGGAGAAAGCGAGAAGAATGAAGAAAATGGAGAAAGCGAGAAGAATGAAGAAAATGGAGAAAGCGAGAAGAATGAAGAAAATGGAGAAAGCGAGAAGAATGTAGAAAATGGAGAAAGCGAGAAGAATGAAGAAAATGGAGAAAGCGAGAAGAATGAAGAAAATGGAGAAAGCGAGAAGAATGTAGAAAATGGAGAAAGCGAGAAGAATGAAGAAAATGGAGAAAGCGAGAAGAATGAAGAAAATGGAGAAAGCGAGAAGAGTGAAGAAAATGGAGAAAGCGAGAAGAATGAAGAAAATGGAGAAAGCGAGAAGAAAGAAGAAAATGGAGAAAGCGAGAATCATGATATAAACCAGCCTTGTCTCCCGCTCTATGGGGCAGACGTGGGAAAGTAAATGATATAAAAAAAATACAGAGATGCTCATATTCAATATTCATTCGCTCTTCGTGAAGATTCCAACCTTACCTCCAGCTGTGAAGCACCAGCTGTGAACCACCAGATAAGAACCACCAGGTATAAACCACCATCTGTGAACCACCAGCTGGGAACCACCATCTGTGAACCACCATCTGGGAACCATCAAGTATAAACCACTATCTCTGAACCACCAGCTGGGAACCACCAGCTGGGAACGACCATCTGTGAACCACCAGCTGGGAACCACCAACTGGGAACCACCAAGTATAAACCACCATCTGTGAACGACCAGCTGGGAACCACCATCTGTGAGCCACCAGCTGGGAACCACCAAGTATAAACCACCATCTGTGAACCACCAGCTGGGAACCACCATCTGGGAACCACCAGTAAGTCTAGACTACCACAAGGTCGACCAGCTGGGGATCACTCCGT
>NC_092226.1:10432390-10494890 GCF_036320965.1 Panulirus ornatus | reverse complement strand
ACGAGTATGTTCCAAGCTTTCGATTGTATTTCAAGCCATTTTCAAAGACACAGAGTCAGTATGACCCAGAGAATGTATACAAAACCAGCCAACACCACAGGTGGTGTTGAGGAAACCAGGACCAGTTGATCTGAGAAACATGGAAAGGTTGACCAGAACAGTGAAGTGGCCCGACCCTCTACCTGGCCAACCACGTCAGGTCTGCTGCTGCTGCTTTCTTAATTCTGCCACATTTCAACAGAGATTTCATCATGATATTATCTGATTTATACATATCTTCATTTACGTTTATGGTGATGTTAACTCTGATAAGAGAGGACTCAACACACTAAGCCTTTCTATAAGTTGAACACAAAAGATTTTTGACTCCATCAGGTCATTGGATGTGGATAATCTTCGATTCATTTGAATATTGCGTTTGATTCCCAGGCTGTCCTTACAGAATATTTATGCTGTTCAATCCTCGCCTTTAAGAATTGACACGTTTGGTCAATATACATCTTATTACAATCTTTTTCATGAAACAGGGAAGTCACCTTATATTTTTCAGGAGGTGATGGTTTGTTCTTTATTAAGGAATTTCGTATTGTGTGGTCATATTTGATTACGTCAATGTTAAGTTGCTTCAAAATACGAGTAAGAGGCGACATTTCCTTATGATCGATTAAAACCAAAATATTCTTGTTGTTGAATATTTTGTCTTCCTTCTCATCACAACAGCAGGTCTTCCTTGCATTTTTTGTATGCATTTGTGAATGATAATCTCAGGATAACTATGTTTTCTTCCTCGTCCATTTTGAAAGTTATGACTTGGTTTCTTCTATAACTTTCAAAATGGAAGAGGAAGTCAGTAATTCATTGCCCCTTTTTCAACACTTTGATAACAATATCAGACAGGAGTCTTAGGTTGATAATAAGATCAGACAGGAGTCTTAGGTTCACAGTTTATGGGAAACCTACCCAAGTTGATATGTTTATTCGTCATTTCTCGAGCCTTCACAATTCTGTCATAATTTCTACTTTTACGGGTGTGTGTCTCAGGGCCTTACGAATGTGCTATCCTGAACCATTAAATGAAGAAGTTGATCATTTTATGATATTGCAAGAAAACTTAGATATTGTGAGATTGTTATTCACAAATGCATACAAAAATGCAAGGAAGACCTGCTGTTGTGACGAGAAGGAAGACAAATTGAACAACAAGAATATTTTGGTCCTACTCTATCATAAGGAAATGTCACCTCTCACTAGAATTTTGAAACAATTTTCAATTAATGTTGTTTTCAAATATGAACACACTATACAGAATTGCTTGATTAAGAACAGACCATCAACTGTTCCATGTAAAGTCTGCATTAAGATGTATATTGGCCAAACGAGTAAATCTTTCAGGGAGAGGACTGAACATCATATATATTTTGTAAGGACAGCCTGGGAATCAAAGGCAATATTCAAACATAAATTATTCAAATTCATTGAATTGGAGGGAATCATAAATTGTTTACCCGTGGGGTCACTTAAAGTTTCATTGCTGAATTCTCTCTTATCAGAGTTAGCTGCTCCATAAACATAAATGAAGATATGTATAAATCAGATAATATCATGATGAAATCTCTGTTGAAATGTGGCAGAGTTAAGAAAGCAGCAGCAGCAGCAGACCTGACGTGGTTGGCCAGGTAGAGGGTCGGGCCACTTCACTGTTCTGGTCAACCTTTCCATGTTTCTCAGATCAACTGGTCCTGGTTTCCTCACCACCTGCTGTGGTGTTGGCTGGTTTTGTATACATGGATTATGGAACGAAGTGTTTGCACCAAACATCCTTGATTCCTCTCACCACATCTGTAAAGAGGTCCCTCCCGACTCTCTCTCTCTCTCTCTCTCTCTCTCTCTCTCTCTCTCTCTCTCTCTCTCTCTCTCTCTGGCCATTATTTCAAGCTAATCCGGCAGTTGGTGAAATCTTCTTAACCGTTTTCGCCACCGTGACCTCCTGTTACAAGAGATCCCTTGTCCCCGAGTTGCAGTTCGTCATTGCAACTGCATCAAAGCTCATTCGAACTTGTACAGACAACAACACGAACACCCTCTTCCCACACAGTTGTTAAATAACACCAGTAAGCATTAAACTGCCATTCCAGTGTTAATGTTCTTGTTTAACACCTGCAGCCTCTAACACCTGCAGCCTATAACACTTGCAATCTCTAACACCTGCAGCCTCCAACACCCGCAGCCTCTAACACCCGCAGCCTCTGACATCTGCAGCCTCTAACACCTGCAATCTCTAACACCTGCAATCTCTAACACCAACAGCCTCTAACACCTGCAGCCTCTAACACCTACAGCCTCTGATACCAGCACAGCCTATGACACCAACAGCCTCTAACACCTGCAGTTTCTAACACCTTCAGCCTCTAACACCTGCAGTCTATTCTCTTATCAAGTACCCAATGACTGCCTTCCTTGTAATATTCAGTATTTTTCAAATCCTAATTGCAGTCAACTCAACAAACCGATAATTGATATCATTTTCATTGTAAACACATACACATACACACTTACACGAGAAAACATATACATAAACAACACGAACAAAAAAACTGGTGTAAGGTATGGTGTGTATTTGTGTTTGTACGTATGGTCAAAACATATATGTGTGTGTGTGTGTGTGTGTGTGTGTGTGTGTGTGTGTGTGTGTGTGTGTGTTAAGAGACGGTGCAATAAGGGTATGAAACTCTCACCTCCCGTAACGCACATATGGAAAATACAGACAGTAATCACACAAGTATACAGGGTCACATGTATTACAGTCATCCACGCTGCTGCTTGGCCATTTCAGACGCATACAGAACGAAAACAGGAAACCCACACCTATACGAGCGACCATACATACAAAGACGGTCTGGAGAGCGACCATACATACAAAGACGGTCTGGATATTGCCGGCAACTTCAGCACAGACCAAAAGGGAAAAATTCGCGCATCCTTTCAGCCATTTCTTCTGGGCAAAGTTTCCACGTTGTTAAGAATTTCAATTTTTCACCATAGTTAAGCCGGAAGTGCATCAAACTATTCGGCGCAGGAGGCTGCAAGAAGCGGGTCATATTTGCTTTAAGTGAGAAAATAGAACTTAATGGGATATAAAGTGATGATGTATGTATGCAGCTTAGGTATGTACGTATATGTGTGTTTGTGTGTGAAAGTATGAGTTTTTTATTATGTACATAATCATATGTTCTTGGAGGGGGGGGGGAGATGGTATTTCATCTATGGCGGGGTGGCAACGGGAATGGATGAAGGCAGCAAGTATGAATATGTACGTGTGTATATATATGTATATATCTGTGGATGTATATGTAGGTATACGTTGAAATGTATAGGTAAGTATATGTGCGTGTATGGGCGTTTATGTATACACATGTGTATGTGGGCGGGTTGGGCCATTCCTCATTTGTTTCCTTGCGCTACCTAACTGACGCGGGAGACGGTGATTAAGTATAACAAATATATAAATACATAAATAAATAAATAAATATATATATATATATATATATATATATATATATATATATATATATGTTTCAGCTACTCCCTTAACAGTTTATGCGATGATATTTTGCCTCATGGTAGGGCCACCACGTAGAGTCTTGCGTGTTGTCAAGTGTTATGTGTGAAGTGCAGAGACTGTATGCTTGTGGACTGACTGCCAGCAGCTGGAATACAGGTGGTGTCATGGTAAGTAGACTGGGAGGCAGGTGTTGTCAAGGTAGGTAGGGTGAGAGGCAGGTGTTGTCAAGGTAGGTAGGCTGGGAGGCAGGTGTTGTCAAGGTAGGTAGGGTGGGAGGCAGGTGTTGTCAAGGTAAGTAGGGTGAGAGGCAGGGGTTGTCAAGGTAGGTAGGGTGAGAGGCAGGGGTTGTCAAGGCAGATAGGATGGGAGGCAGGAAGTGTCGTGTTGGGTTGTCTCAGGCAGATGGTGAGGAAGTGATCGTCATTAAGTTAAGCAGTATCTTCCCTGGAGACGTGATTAACGCAGGGGAGGCGCTCATGTTGGCCTGTTGCAGGTGCTGCAGCCTGGAGGTGTCGTGGTCTGTTCCAGGCACTGCACCGTGGAGGTGTCGTGGTCTGTTCCAGGCACTGCACCGTGGAGGTGTCGTGGACTGTTGACAGACCACATCGTCATGAAGACTAGCTTGTAATTCAACGTTTCTTCTCTGTTTACTTCCTTATACATATGTATATTCACGATTCTTGCCCTTTGCCACTACTCCCATGGTTCTTTGACTTCTCCAGCGAACATCGTGAGCGGCATTTGAAGTGGTTCATCAAGTGCGTCAGCAGACATCCTCAGGATATATGGTGACCATGGGACTTGTAGGGGTCATGAACGTTTATCATTTTGTTTATCTCATGTCTAGATATCCCATCGCCTTCTTTAAGACCTTCTACCCATTCTGTCTCACTAGTGTTGGGTCTAGTGTGTCTTCCACTGCGAAGAAAAACACTTCTGGACTTGTTATTCACAGCCTAACATATTTTTACATCGTCCTCTACAACTCTTCCCCCTCGACCTCTTGCCTGATTATCTCCTTATTAACCGTCAGTTTACTGAATGCTTTCGACTTTCTCCTGCCTTATTCATAGCATTCTCTCTACATTCTCTTTGTACCTCCTTCCTTATGCTGCTGTATCTGTTCCTTGTTCTCTTATGCCTTGCAAATGCTGTTCGCACGTCTTTTGTTATCAACATCTTGTACTGAACCGTTCTTCCCTTCTTCTCATTCTTCCCTCTGTGTTTAATGCTAGTGGCACACACGTTCCTTCTCCTTCACTGTAAATGTCATACAATCTTTCACTGCAGTGCTCTGGATCCTGGCTATTAAACTCCATTTCCCAATAATTCACGTTACCGTAGAAAATGTTGAAGTCTGTGAAGTTTTCACGGCTGTATCTCTTCATTTAACCTCATCTTTGTTCTTTTAATTTTCCTCACTTGCCACATAATCAAACTTATGCATTGTTTTTCCCGATGGTGCATCGTAAGCGACATTCTCAATACTTATTTCAGTATACGTGTACAAGTCCCTCTCATCCTAGTGTGTTCACTGACACGCTGGTACAAGAAATTTCTCTGCACACATTCCAAATACTTGTGTCTCCAAGACTCTCTGTCACCACAAGGATCTCATTTGCCCCAGTTTACTAGTAGCCTCATGAAGTGAAATCGTCCATCATCAATACTTCACCATCTCTGAGAAGTGTACGTTTCACTTCTTCACATACCATCGTCATGTTCCTTCTATGGTATCAGGTATATTTGTCCTGGATGGTTGAAATTCTTGGAAAGATTATATAATACCACCACCGCTATGTACTTACTTCTTCGGTGTGTGTGTGTGTGTGTGTGTGTGTGTGTGTGTGTGTGTGTTGTTACTTTTGAAGGTGGCGGTGAACTCCTAATCATGTCATCTTCCGGTTTAAAATATCTGCAAATGGTACACATAATTCCCTCAAATCATTACTTTGAGTTTTCGCCGGTAGATTCCGTAATTATGATTTCGTTTGAAAACCGCATAATAGGTGCAGTTCATCATGCTTAATGAAGATATCGGGTCCAAAAGCTGCATTCCGGTTAATTAGTCTTGTTAATGACCCTTGGGGTAAATAATTAACGTAATTACCTGTGAATTACCACCTGCCTGCGTATCATGTGGCGCATTTTCCTCTTAAACTTGGAACTTTGCGAGACAATCCATCATTCCACTTCGCCCTCGGAGCACGACTCCACGACCCACGAGCGTACGACTGCAAGACCCTTGGATAGAATGGTGTGGCCTTTGACTTTAGCGGTCAAGGGTCCCGGCAAAGGCCAGGCCATCATACCCAAGGGTCGTACCAACCCGCTCAAGGGTCGTACCAGTGTGCTCAAGGGTAGTGAAGTCGTGCTCAAGGGTCGTACCATCGTGCTCAAAGGTCGAACTGTCTTGCCCAAGGGTCGCACCTTCGTGCTCAGGGGTCGTACTGTCGTGCTCAAGGGTCGTACCGTCGTGCTCAAAGGTCGTACTGTCTTGCCCAAGGGTCGCACATTCGTGTTCAGGGGTCGTACTGTCGTGCTCAAGGGTCGTAACTTCGTGCTCAAGGGTCGTACTGTCGTGTCCAAGGGTCGCACCTTCGTGCTCAAGGGTCGTTCTGTCGTGCTCAAAGGTCGCACCGTCGTGCTCAAGGGTCGTACCGTCGTGCTCATCACGCGTAACTAGTCTCACTTATGACCTTCGAGGTCATAAGTCAAAGTAACTAACTAATTACACGTACTAGTTAATGACCATTTGGACAACACCATAGACACTCCTTCATACGAGATGAAGCTGAGAGTTAATCACCTAAGTCATGTATTCCAATGAAGAGACAAAATTAATAATCATCCCTTCTATCTACAGTAATTTCCAATACTTGAATAAATGATATATCATACCTTAAAATAACCCTAGATACTATGACATTTGGATTGTAAGAACACAACACCGAGGTCTGTTCACCATGCTTGTTGAAGATGGTGAGTGTAGTAGATTCAGTTAATAATGTTTGCTGGTAATAATTATGACCCTTGAAGTAATTAGTTTAGATAATTACACCTGGTAATTATAGGTGGCTTGTAAATTCCTCGCAGCTCTTGTGTTATAAACTGGTATCACAGGTACAATTTATCATGCTCAATAAAGATATCGACTCCATTGTTTGTATAATGGGTAATTAGTCTCGCTAATGACCTTTAAGGCCATTTATCCAAGCAATCAATGAGATGTGGTAATGAGATTCTGTGTGTGTGTGTGTGTGTGTGTGTGTGTGTGTGTGTGTGTGTGTGTGTGTGTGTGTGTGTGTGTGTATTACCAATTTGTAATGGACGGGGCGGAGTTCAACACTTGCGAGGCCTCATCTCTTGAAGCTTCTCTATCATTATACATCTTTTTAATCCTTAGTCCACACTCTCACTTTCGTCACTCAGTATATACCATTCATCCACTGCTCTTACAACTTTTCTAACAAACTTTTTGCTTTTTCCATGTTGTGGCTTCTGGTTGCCCCATCTTCGAATCTTTCGAGGAACAGTTCATTGTCGACGTAAATGAAGCTCTGGTGAATGAAACAAAGCTGTGATCAGGTCACCCCTTACTCTTCTCTTCTCCACGGTGGACGAATGTAAGATCTCTTAATTCTTCCTTATAACTTAGATCTCTAATTCTAGTACCATTCTTGTTGCCCTCCTCCTCCTCCTCCTGACCTCAATCGGTTCACCTGATAAACATACTCTAGTTCTGGCTTAAAGTAGGACATGAACAGTTAGATGAATAGTTCCTCTTCCTTGTACTTAAACGCAATCTCTTCTTTTTGTTTTTGTTGTCAGCAGACACCTGGTCATCTTTACTCTTCCCTAAATTCCCACTCTGGCGACAGGGGATAGGGGGAGAAAAAAATATTTTCCACGTATTCCCTGCGTGTCGTAGAAGGCGACTAAAAGGGGAGGGAGCGGGGGATTGGCTGGAAATCCTCCCCTCTCTTTTCTTTTTCTTTTTTTTTTAATTTTCCAAAAGAAGAAACAGAGAAGAGGCCAAATGAGGATATTTCCTCTAAGGTTCAGTCTTCTATTCTTAACGCTTGCTGAACACTTCTTGAACTTGAACGTAACTCTAACATCTGCTAAAAGACATTCAGTCTCCTTAAGCAACAACCCTGAGGTGGGGCTCTGACTACAGACTGAAGACGATGTGGATTACCAAGTGTCTCTGACACACGGGTTCTTACAGCCACACAGGCTCTTGGTGCACATTTCCTGCTAGATGGTAATCATATCGAGGCCACATCTCGGTGTGGCTCATCATACCCTCATCACTTTACATGTGTTCGGGTTGAACTTAACCAACCGCTTGTGTCAGTCTAACTTTAGAAGTTTGTCAATGTCCCCTCAGAATTTGATGTGCTCTGTGTGTGTGTGTGTGTGTGTGTGTGTGTGTGTGTGTGTGTGTGTGTGTGTGTGCGTGTGTGTGTGTGTGTGTTCCCACATGTTTGCGTGTGTGTCTGCTCGAGTGTGTATGTGCTTAAGGGTATGTGAGTGTGTGTGTGTGTGTGTGTGTGTGTGTGTGTGTTTATGTCTTTGTTTTTTTCCCTTGAGTCAGGCGACTGTGTCTCTGGTCAACACTCCTCTACGTTGCTCTGTGCCTCGTATTCAGCGCCCCTCCAAAAACAGACTCAAAAACCAGGTCGTTCGTCTGGTTTCACTATGCAGGAGACCAACACGATAAGTCGCTCTTCCGTTCTTGTACCAAGAGACACGGAGGCTAACAGTCCCTTCTTCTACCACACTTAACTGGTAGTTTTCTCGTTCTCGAACGTGGAGACAAACACAACGTGTCGTTCCTTGGAGTTCCCCCCCCCGGCTCCCACAGTGACTAAAAACGACCGCTCGTCCTTTCCGGTCCAATACATCATTACTCTTCCGTTTCAGAATGAACAGACGAAGACGAAAGGTCGTTTCGCCATTCATGAACAGACCCCAGACGACAATTCTTCCCCCCCGTCAACCCAATCCCTCCTGTAGCAGCGAGACGTGAGGACGTCAGGTAGTGCCATAGACATCATCATTCTCTCTCTCTCACCATGGCAGCCCCTATGGTCAACAATGACACGTCGGTGAGAAACAAGACAGGTAGACGGGGATGTGTAACCTCACCCGGAAGACCCCATATCACATCCTTTCGGTCCCAGCAAACTGAAGTGTTCGTTCTCTGATGATTGACAGGTCTCCTGGCCATATGTCTCTCTCTCTCTCTCTCTCTCTCTCTCTCTCTCTCTCTCTCTCTCTCTCTCTCTCTCTCTCTCTCTCTCTCTCTCTCTCCTCCCACAATCCAGTTTCTGCCTGGAAGGGTTCACGACGCGACCAAGTTCCCGCAGTTTCGGCTGGAACTCGCCCGCGTTGCCCTCAAGGCTGTTTTGTTTACCTTGGCACCAGCTGCTTTACGACCTGTGTCCAGGAGTGACCCAGCCTCCCTGGCTCACCACAGTCAAGCCCTTGCTTTTCCTCCTCTTCCAGACGGCGGGAGCTTCTGTGCTGATCCAGTCTGCAGCCGCGCGAGATCCTGGAAGGCATTCCCACTAGCTACACTGTGTTCCGGAAACCACTTAGTCAGGCTCCTGAACTGCTGTCGGCTCCACTTGAGTTTCTGGTCACCGTGGGAGCCACCTGTCGGCTCCAACTGAGTTTCTGGACACCGTGGGAGCCACCTGTCGGCTCCACTTGAGTTTCTGGTCACCGTGGGAGCCACCTGTCGGCTCCACTTGAGTTTCTGGTCACCGTGGGAGCCACCTGTCGGCTCCACCTGTGGAAGGGGTCCCCCTGCTGTTGATTCCTTAAAGCATCACGTAACAGCTTCGCCTTTTGCCCTATACGTTCATGTGACCTCCCACGCTTGGCGTCCCCCCCTCCCACGTTTGACGTCCCCCATCCCACGCTTGACGTCCCCCATCCCACGCTTGACGTCCCCCATCCCACGCTTAGCGTCCCCTCACCCACGCTTGACGTCCCCCATCCCACGCTTAGCGTCCCCTCACCCACGCTTGACGTCCCCCATCCCACGCTTAGCGTCCTCTCACCCACGCTTGACGTCCCCCATCCCACGCTTAGCGTCCCCTCACCCACGCTTGACGTCCCCTCGCTTCTGGAGGTACAAACGTTCCTCTGTCACTCAATAGAATGCTTGAGGAAGAATTCTCTGTCCCTCACATCCCGGGTTTAGCCCGAGAGAGAGAGACAGTGACTTGACCTGAGCTGACGCTTCTTCGACCCCATCATCTAACCTGAGTTGTGAGGTCAGGGAGTCTACCACTCAGTTACCCAGCGTCGCAAGGTCCCCCGAAGGTCATGTGTACGACTCACGACCGTCTTTGATCAACTCCCTGACTCTCTTTCCTCGGTCACAACACCGAGAGAACAAACGGGCACGTCCTTCCCTCCTTTCAAGTTCTTACTCCAACATGAAGAACGGAGTCGTTCAACAGTGGCAGCTGTAGCAAGGAAAACGACCGACTTCTGTCTGTCTTCCTGTTATTGACCTAACAGACCAACAAACGACCAGTCGTGGCCTTTCCCTCCATGCCACCGCTAATAAAGAGATGCGACACGTCGTCCCTCATCAGCGACAGGATGCCAGAGCATCAACGACCATAGCCGCGCGGGGGTTTCCTTCCCTGTAACACAACACGACACACGGATCTCATATTCTAATCCAATTAAAATGCGCCGTAATGCAGGTTGTTGAGTCGCTAGTGAGGCTTAATGAGGCCGAATCCGCTCCAATCCGCATTACATTAATGATAGGGCCTCTAATCCCTCCCCAATCTCCCCCCGCTTCTCCCTCTCCCCTCTCCTTCCTAACCTCCCTTCCTCCCTCGGTAGAATGTCTGAGGAGGAGGAGGAGGAGGAGGAGCAGGGGGATTTGAAGAACGTCCAACTCCCTCCTCCTCCTCCTCCTCCTCTTCCTGCTACTCCTCCTCCTGCTCTTCCCTGTTGCATCCCCTCTTACTCCTCCTGTTCCTCATGCTACTCCTCTTCCTTGATTCTCCTACTGCTACTGTTCCTACTGATGCTCCTCCTCCTGCTCCTCCTCCTCCTCCTGCTGATGCTCCTGCTTGCTGTTCCTACTACTGCTCCTACTACTACTGCTGCTGCTGCTGCTCCTACTCAAATCAGATGTCGAGTCTGGTTAAAGAAACTAAACAACTGAGGGAAAAAGTTATGATCCGTGGAGCCTTGACTAATGTGGTGGGAGGCATTACTTGTATTGCCAGCGTCACGCCAACTTCCTCTCCCTCCACTCGCCGCCGCTAATTATGGCCTTAATGACCGGGCGTCGTAGGGTTGGGAATGGTTCGTGTCGAGGGCCTGGGGTAACGACACGGGGTTACGTGCCTGACGGTGGGGTCTGGCCTGGTGCAGTGCGGCGCTCCACCGCCCTGTCCTGCCTCCTACCATCTTAAGTTCATCATCCTCTGTTGTTATGAGTCGAGTGCGTGTGTTAGCCGACCATCTACCCCCCCCCCCTCACCCCACGAGTGAGTGTGTGTGTAGGGAGGTGTGTGTGCGTGTGTGTATGTTGCTGTCGAAGGAGGTGGGTGTGGTGAGGTGTGTTGGTGAAGAGGGTGTGTTGATAGGGAGGGTGTGGCGAGACACGTTGATGGTGGGGTGTGTGGCGAGTTATGTTGATGGAGGAGGTGTGGTGTGGTGAGGAGGTGGGTATGGAGGAGGTGTGGTGTGGTGTGGTGTGGTGAGGAGGTGGGTATGGAGGAGGCGTGGTATGGAGGTGGGTATGGAGGAGGTGCGGTATGGTGTGGAAGTGGGTGTGGTGTGGTGTGGTGTGGTGTGGAGGTGGGTATAGAGGTGTGGTGTGGAGGTGGGTGTGGAGGAGGTGTGGCGTGGAGGTGGGTGTGGAGGAGGTGTGGTGTGGAGTGGGTATGGAGATGTGTGCGTGAGCCACGAGTAAAAACTCTGGTACATATATATACAGGGTAAAGAGACGAGACAACACAGGTATGATAACTCTCCCCGTAACACACAAATAGTAATCAAACACAAACACAGGATTAAGAAATCTGAATTATAGGGAAAAGTTAGAGGCCTTCAACTTTTTCTTCAAAATGGAAGAACGATGAGTAAGGGATGACCTGGTCATAATCATTCTCAGTTTCTAAACCAGCATGGACGACATGACGTCCATAAAGAGCAGTGCTACGTAAAATGGAAGGATAAAAAGTTCTAGATATGGGGTTCCTCGAGTGCAGAACTCCCTCCCCGTACAAAAAATGATCATGCCGTTACAAACACACATCACGTACCTAGGAGGCACTCAGTCAGGCCAATGAACGCACAAACAAGGTGGAATTCAGTAGGGTATTCATCGAAACGAGAGGAGAGGGGGACAACCAAGAATACATTTAAAGGGCAAAGAAACGGGAGACACCAAATGAGACAAGAGATAGGAAAACTCCTACAAGCGGTGCAGACAGATGAGGAGTACTGGATGATGAACAATGTCACATTGAAAGTAATGGAAAGAAATGCTGCTGGATTAGTAGTGGCAAATGGTAAAGTTTAGCTGGAATTCAAGGATCGTATCAGGGAAAACGTACCTTATATTGTTTAGAGTTGTGGAAATAAAGCTTATTAAAGATAAAATCTCACCTGTTCTGTCCGGAGGGTTATATAATCGTAAAGGAGAGACAAGACAAAGGAAGAGGGAAAGGACTGGCCCTTCTTAAAAGAGATAACCGTAAGCCTCAAGATATAGAAGAAAATGATCCAGTAAGATCATACATAATGGGAAGAGTAAGTGCAGGAAAAGTGCATTGTAGGCACGATCAATGAAACTGTGTGTTGGTGTGAGTGTGTGGTGAGGGCAAAAGCCGAGGAAATAAAGAAAAGGGCATGATAGGAGCGACTTGAGCCGTACATACGACGGATGGAAATTTGCGAACAGTGGATCACAAGCAATGCATCGGAAATCATAGAGAAATAAAAACCAAGAAAAATTATAATGACAGAATTAAGGTGTCGTACGACAGACATGATAATGTAGCAACATCTTTATTTTCTTCGACACAATTTGGCTATGAAGCTAACATGAACAAGCTTGGGGGGATCTTATGGCTGAGCTTTGGAGGAAACTCTGAAGCTGACGAAGGATAGATTTCTAACGAGTGTTTTTTCCCTGGCCATCGACAGTCCTCCCTTCCTGCTAGGGCCGACTACTGTGTAGATATCTGGCAACACTGTAGATATCTGGCAACACTGGGGCCAGCTATGTCACTGACCAAACAAGTCTTTTCCTTGAAGTGTCCCCATTCCTCAGTGTGACTCAGAGCTGCCATCTCAGTCCCAGCTCTATATCAGAAAACCATCTCACTCCTCAGCTTACCTAACACCTGTCTCGCTCCTCCCTCACTCACTCACTCCTCTCTCTCTCTCTCTCTCTCTCTCTCTCTCTCTCTCTCTCTCTCTCTCTCTCTCTCTCTCTCTCTCTCTCTCTCTCCTGGTCCGAGCTGCAACTGTCTTAAGAAATTCACATCAATCACTGCCTCTGTTCCCGCCTCCATCATTAAGCAATCCCACGCGACTTCCATTGATCGACCCAGTTCTTTCAAGAGCATTTCTCTTTTTCTACAATAGCAAACTCGCATGGATACTTTCCAATTGTTTGTTTTGCCTTTTGTCTACGCACTGTACAGTCGCAGGCGGACGTCGTGGGACATTCCTACAACTCCCAAAGGTTCGGTACTGTCTCGTTCATACGTCCCATGACAGCCGTCCGAGACAGTACAATACTCCATATATCACTCTAGGCCATGTGGTTCGTTTCTCCCTCGCTGCCGAAGCTTCATATCTGACATAAACCGACGGCGACGTCCTCTTCCAGGAGGTCGAGGCTGGAAGAGGAAAAATATTGAATCCATCCCCGATCCTCCTTCCATGGCTTCATCCTAAAGTAAACCTATCGGAGATCTGCGATTGCAACCGCGCCCGCAGAGCAGTTTCTAATCTGATACAAAAGCATGGTTGTGAGGAGACCGAGAGAGAGAGAGAGAGAGAGAGAGAGAGAGAGAGAGAGAGAGAGAGAGAGAGAGAGAGAGAGAGAGAGAGAGAGAGAGAGGAATAAAGAGGGGGGAAAAAAATTTTTTTCCCTGGAATATGTGATGTGTGAGTTGCTGAGGAGAAGGCAGGCTGGAGGGAGTTTGATGTTTATAATATCAACCTGGTTTCCCCGTCGCTCACTGATATTTGTCAGCTGCAACACACACACACACACACACACACACACACACACACACACACCCTGGCGGGGACTGAGACCCAGTGGAATGCAAATGAAACCTTTAGAGGCTTGTAAATGAACCACAGTGAAGCTCCGAAATGAACCTCAGGGGTTTCATTGGAACACGAGCCTTAAACCCCTTCCCTGACCTGGTCTCCCTCATAACTTCGTTACGCTATGACGCCCCTGACGCTGGACAACACCTGCACTTGAGAATCACCCTTCGTGTACGCCTTTCCTAGAACCTACCTGCGCCCTCCAGCGAAAAAAGAAAACGAGTCATTCCGTAAATTATAAAAATAAATGGATAAATGAACGACATGGTTGATGACTACAGGACATGTCAAACTGAAAAAAGAAAAGAAACTACGGCAAAAAAGGATCGAATACGAAGGGTTTATATATACCTGTTTCAAGACAAGAACATCCATATGTCTAAAAAAAAGAAAAAACGTTATGTTGCCACGACGTTTGCTGTGTTACTAAACATCATGAAGCTACAACGTAAACTGTTATGATAAACGTTCCAAAGCTACAATGTCTCTGACGTCACAACGTTTTCCGTCACACTTAAACGTTCCAGACTTACAGCTTTGGACGGTCGTGATGAAAGTTTCGGGACGACAACGTTTTCCCATCACGATAAACGTTCCTGGGAACCAAAGCGTTTGACTCCCGCGATGAACGTTCGGAGGCCAGAACGTTTGAAGGCTTCTGATGCCAAGTTTGGCATTAATTAACGACCCTTGTGGGATCAAACACCAATCAGGAACCTATATCGACTGCACTCATGGCCACCAGATCTCATAAGAAGACCAAAGTTTCGCCTTTAATCCCATCCTACTTCGTCTTTTTTGATCGTGATTCATTATCTCTTCTACGTATGTATGTATATATATATATATATATATATATATATATATATATATATATATATATATATATATATATATATATATAGGTTAGTATGTTATATGGTAGTGCGCGTTCATATGCACTATTTGCACACACACACACACACACACACACACACACACACACACACACATATATATATATATATATAGATAGATAGATAGATAGATAGATAGATAGATAAATAGATATAGATATTACGCAGGTGTTCAAATGGAATGACTGTATATTATACACACGTCATTCACCAGTTCTCATGGTCTACATCATCATACAATCTAAGTGGTTGACCTCCAATGACCTTATATGTATTTACTTGTCATCAGATATTTGGTGCGGTTCTGCATATACATAGTAAAAGTTTGCGAGTGAATTTACCGTAGCGTGAATAAATCAACACGATATAAAACTATGGAATATTCTAAAACGTAAGTTTATAAGTCACAGGTCAGGTATGTTTTCAGAGTCCCAAGTCAATAGTCAATTTTGAGTCCCAAGTCAGTAATCAATTTTGAGTCCCAGGTCAGTGGTCAATTTTGAGTCCCAGGTCAGTAATCAATTTTGAGTCCCAGGTCAGTCATCAATTTTGAGTCCCAGGTCAGTCATCAATTTTGAGTCCCAGGTCAGTCATCAAGTTTCATGCAATTAAAAATCAATAAAAGTTTGATTGATGGACGCAGCCTCACACTGATGACGGTAGACCAGATGATGGCGAAGCTAAAGCTGAAAAACTTTTCACGTTCTACACGTCCTGGTTTACACGTCTTGGTTTACACGTCTTGGTTTACACGTCTTGGTTTACACGTCTTAATTTACACGTCTTGGTTTACACGTCTTAGTTTACACGTCTTGGTTTACACGTCTTAGTTTACAAGTCTTGGTTTACACATCTTCGTCTACAAGTCTTGGTTTACACGTCTCCGTCTACGAGTCTTGGTTTAAACGTCTCCGTCTACAAGTCTTAGTTTACATATCTTCGTCTACAAGTCTTGGTTTACATATCTTAGTCTACACGTCTTGGTTTACACATCTTAGGCTACACGTCCTGGTTTACAAGTCTTCATCTACAAATTTTGGTTTACATGTCTCCAGTTACAAGACTTACTCCACAAGTCATGGTCTACACCTTCAGTTTACACGTCTTCATCTACATCTTTACTGACACGTCTTAATCCACGCATTTTGACTTGAAAGTCTCAGTCTACACGTCTTCCGTTACACATATTAGTCTACACGTCTTAAATCTACACGTCATGGTTTACATGCCTGAGTCTACATGGAGGGTGGAGTAAACCATATAATTCCCGAACAAGACGGTGAAATTATTGCCTCGGATACTAATGCACTTGTAAAAGACACGACTGGTTTACATGTAGAGCCAAACGCCGGTAACGGTACACGAGTTTACATGTCTTTTGCACGATTGGTTCTGCGATGCTCATGGCTCTCTCTCTCTCTCTCTCTCTCTCTCTCTCTCTCTCTCTCTCTCTCTCTCTCTCATAACCAAATCTTTTCATAGGTACTGAAAAGGTATACATGATGTTCTCTCTCTCATGGCAAAAATTCGTCGTAAGCCTCTCTCTCTCTCTCTCTCTCTCTCTCTCTCTCTCTCTCTCTCTCTCTCTCTCTCTCTCTCTCTCTCTCTCTCTCTCTCGCCAAGTATTGCTCAGATCAGAGAGAGAGAGAGAGAGAGAGAGAGAGAGAGAGAGAGAGAGAGAGAGAGAGAGAGAGAGAGAGAGAGAGAGAGAGGCTTACGACAAATTTTTGCCATGAGAGAGAGAGAACATCATGTCTACCTTTTCAGTACCTATGAAAAGATTTAGCTATGAGAGAGAGAGAGAGAGAGAGAGAGAGAGAGAGAGAGAGAGAGAGAGAGAGAGAGAGAGAGAGAGAGAGAGAGAGAGTATAAAAAAAAAAATGTCTATACTGTCAAGGGTTTAAATTCAACCCTTGATATTTACAGTGGAGTCCACGGCCGGTAACCAATTCGGCGTTGCCAGTCGTCTACCTACCCACCCCGAACCATGCAACCCACCACCACCCACCACATCCCATGACGACCCTCCTCCCTCACACCCCCCCACCCCACTCACCCTCCCGGGACGACTCTACCCACTTCTCTCCCTCCTCCTCCTCCTCACACACACACACACACACACACACACACACACACACCGAGGTCCAACCATCCATCACCTTTAGCTTTCTATCTTCACTTCTATCGTGTATGTTGAGGGAAAGATAGATGGATAGATAGATAGACAGACACAGAGAGAGAGAGAGAGAGAGAGAGAGAGAGAGAGAGAGAGAGAGAGAGAGAGAGAGAGAGAGAGAGAGAGAGAGAGAAACCACTGACCTCACTAGTGCCAACGCCGAGATTCTGGTAGCTGGGCAGGTCGAGCGCGTAACGCTCATCGCCAGGAAGTTTAAGCAAGGTCTGCATGTATGTCTGGGTGGCCTGTGAGCCAGCAGACCCCACATATATGTGTGTGTGTGTGTATGTGTGTGTGTGTGTGTGTGGACGGGGTGAGGCAGAGTGAGAAAGACTGGGCCAGCGAGTGACAGTTTAACAGCCGATCATGTGTTGGCTCGTTGAACAAACGTCACTTTAAGTCTCGTTTCCCCCTCCCCCCCTTTCCCAGTGGGTAGTAGTAACGGGAGCTGCCTACTACCAACGAGAGAGAGAGAGAGAGAGAGAGAGAGAGAGAGAGAGAGAGAGAGAGAGAGAGCAATCCATCTTAACACGACCATGCGAAAGAAAACGAGAGCCGAGCTGCCAGGGCGGGAATGCGAGAATGCATTAATAAACTCCGTTGTATTCATACATCACGGTGAATACACATCGTCAGGTGTCTGTCAGGTCCGGGGTCGTACTCCTCCACCGTCAGCTCTGCGTCAGCGGGGAGTCAGCGCTAACGGCCGGAGGTCAGACTATAGAGTACCATGAGAGCGAACAAGACATGGCCAGTTTGAAGGAAGGTGTATGTTGAATGCACTGGTGTAAAATGGGAGAAGCAGATGGAGATTATGAAAGAAGTGAATGGCAAGACGATAAGATTAGGAAAGAGAGAGAGAAATGAAAATGGCAATGAAGGTGATTGTGTGTGTGTGTATCTATAAGTATATGCATGAGATTAAGACTAAGATATACGTACAAAGTATTAAGACGGGGCAACACAAGTGTAAACCTCTCTTCTCGTAACACAGAGATAGTAATCACAAACATTGCTCTCTTCAGTACAGATCCAAAGCTCTTTTGAATACAGAACCACAGCTTGAATACAGCTCCACATCTCTCTTCATTACAGATCCACAGCTCCCTTCATTACAGAACCACAGCTCTCTTGAATACAGAACCACAGCTCTCTTGAATACAGAACCACAGCTCTCTTGAATACAGAACCACAGCTCTCTTGAATACAGAACCACAGCTCTCTTGAATACAGCTCCACAGCTCTCTTGAATACAGAACCACATCTCTTCATTAGAGAACCACAGCTCTCTTAAATACAGCTCCACAGCTCTCTTGAATACAGAACCACAGCTCTCTTGAATACAGAACCACAGCTCTCTTGAATACAGAACCACAGCTCTCTTGAATACAGCTCCACAGCTCTCTTCATTACAGAACCACAGCTGTCTTCGTTACAGATCCACAGCTCTCTTCAGTACAGATCCACAGCTCTCTTGAATACAGAACCACAGCTCTTCATTAGAGAACCACAGCTCTCTTAAATACAGCTCCACAGCTCTCTTGAATACAGAACCACAGCTCTCTTGAATACAGCTCCACATCTCTCCTGCATACCCAACCCTCCAAAACCTCCTCATCACCCGCCAGCACTGGACTGCCTCCCACACCATCACCCACCGTAGTCAGACACTTGGGTATCGTCCTCCAGCAATACCCAACCTCCCACTGCTCCCGCCAGGCTCCCTAAACCACTCCAGGTTGTTGTCCACTTCACCAAGCTGCTCCTCGGTGTCGCTCTGGACGATGGACTAAACTGGGAAGGAACACGTCAGCACCGTCATCAAATCCTCCACCAAACGGCTCTTATATTCACCGTAGGATCTTGCAGACTCTGGGCACGAATGCGCCAGGAGTCAATGATGTCGACACGGCTTTCCTTCTGTGGTGACTCCTTCAGGAAGGTTGTGAGGGATGGGAGGGTGGCAGAGTGTGTGACTGACTGATGGAAAATGTGTAGAGAGTGTGTGAGAAGTGTGTGTGTGTGTGTGTGTGTGTGTGTGTGTGTGTGTGTGTGTGTGTGTGTGTGTGTGTAGTCTTTATGGCATTGTGTTTCAAAAGTGAAGTGGCAAGGTAATACGTGGGATAGATGGTGCGTGAAGTCCGCAGTAGAACGTAAAGTACAGGTAGTAAGTACGGGAGGGAAGTGCTTGATATACGGGAGGGAAGTGCTTGATGTAGGGGGAGGAAGTGTGTGGAATGTGGGTGTGGTGTGGTGGGGTTGCTGTGGCGCTGCGGTTTCCCTGCTGACATATGGACTGACAACTTCGAACACGCACCCTATGACGACCCAGGCCACGCCAGATTTATATATATATATATATATATATATATATATATATATATATATATATATATATATATATATATATATAGTGGAGTACATACTGAGGTGGTACCGAACTCCATGACATCGCAACTGAAAAGCCACTTTTGGCGAGGCTGGATCATTGGAAGTGTAGTCTCGTCAAAGACCTCCTCACTCCAAAGGAGTTTACTTTTCCCTGCTAAAGAAAGCAGCGCAGTCTTGAGCTGCAGAAGTCTTTGGAAAAGGTACTGGGTAACAGCCACAGACTCTTTCACAGAAATTGGTCCTGAGGTAAATATAAACAATAGAAAGTAAGTAAGGTAATAAAGGTGTAAGAGAGATGTGTGGTAATAAGAGCGTGGTTGAGAGAGCAGAAGAGGGTGTATTGAAATGATTGAGTCACATGGAGAGAATGAGTGAGGAAAGATTGACCAAGAGGATATATGTGTCAGAGGTGGAGGGAACGAGGAGAAGTGGGAGACTAAATTGGAGGTGGAAGGATGGAGTGAAAAAGATTTTGAGTGATCAGGGCCTGAACATGCAGGAGGGTGAAAGGCGTGCAAGGAATAGAGTGAACTGGAGCGATGTGGTGTACAGGGGGCGACGTGCCGTCAGTGGACTAAAACATGTCACATGAAGCAGCCGGGGTAAACCACCGCAAGATCTGTGGGGCTTGGTTGCGGAGAGGGGGTTTCGGTGCATTACCCATGACAGCTAGAGAATGGATGTGAGCGGATGAGGGCCTTTTCTTAGTCGATTCCTGTCATAACCTCGCTGACGCGGGAAGCAGCGAACAAGCATGAGAGAGAGAGAGAGAGAGAGAGAGAGAGAGAGAGAGAGAGAGAGAGAGAGAGAGAGAGAGAGAGAGAGAGAGAGAGAGAGAGAATAAATATCCCTCTTTAACTCCACATCGGTATTTTCAATCGTACCACCGTCCGGCCCTCAGTTCCCGCATGGAAAATATTTTCCACTGACCCCCCAACATACGTATTTTTTACGTACTTGCGTTATCTCCAATAATCCAGGTTAAAAACAATATATATATATATATATATATATATATATATATATATATATATATATATATATATATATATATATATATATATATATATATATATATATATAAGGATGTGATCGTTAAGCGAAATATATTTTGCCGTGATGGTTTGTGATGTCAGTGTGTGGTGAAGTGGTGGCGAGGACGGTGATGTTATCTGACCGAGTTTGACGAACCAGAGCGGCGGTGGCGTGACGTGGGAGTGGCTGGGCCCCTCCCCGCACACCAGCAGGGAGGGACAACGCCAGCTGCCTCACGCAGACGGAGGCGTATCTGGCGTACCCCCCTGATATGCTGCAGAGACACAGCAGACTCGTCCGTATTTCTGCGTATATATATGTGGCTGATAATAAGGTTTTCATTGGCCCGTAAGTGTATATGGTTTTTTTTTTTTTTTTTCATTTACGCCATTGAGGGTTCGAAACCCTTATTTCATTTATTTCGGACGCATGCGGCCAGGAGAAAGGTTTGAATATGTAATGTGCAGCGGGCAAGCTTGAGGTAGGGACCAAGTGGAATTAGATTACATGTGTTTTGGGTAAACGAAAAGGAGAGAGAAGCCAGAGAGTGAAAGATGCGGGAGAGGAACGAAAGATTGTGAAAGAATCGTAATACTGTGTGTCACGCGCCCCGTTTTTTTATTAGCCACATTTTTCTTATTATCCCTTATACGACACAGAAAACGGATGTCTTTATGTGGCCTTTTCAACAGGCTCACACTGTGCGTGTACAATGTTAGTACGGTAAACATGAATGGACAATATATATATATAATTCAACCTTTCTGATTGCTCACCTCACCTTATAATCGATTAATCTGAATTAGTTTTTATCATTATGTTGTATGATTACCGAGTGAGGCAGATGCTGCTGGTTGTCTACTAGTAAAGTGGTCGACGAGTTCATAAATGTTGAGGAACTCCGATATATATATATATATATATATATATATATATATATATATATATATATATATATATATATATATATATATATATATATATATGCACTATTAACTATATTTTTTAATCTACGAGTCCAGATATATAGCTGAAGATACCCACATTCAGCCTCTCACACAATGATCTGTGTAAATTCCACCATCCATTCCCATTAGTTTTTGAACTGATACAAATCTGTAATTTGCTGCGTAAACAGCCACGAGCATCAGGACGAACGTCTGATGCAGATCCTGTTACTACGACGCAGAGGGAAATAAGACTTTTCCCCTCAAATTCTTTGTCGCACTCTAGCGATGATATATTCTCAGATGGGATACCCTGGTGGCTTAAAAAAAAAGACAAAAAAAACAAAAAAAGTATATTTTTCTTGATAGTACGAGCGATTAAAGTGGTAACAAATCAGGCACGGTAGGAAGCGGCAAAGAGAGACTGGTGTATGGCGCCTGATTTATCGTAGCTCCCCTTACGATACCTCGGTCATAAAGAAAACGGAAGAGAAATATAGGATATATTTCGTTACGACGCAGTTAGCCCAGCCGACACACACACACACTCAACACACACACACACACACACACACACACACTGTTATATGCCGGCAAATCTAGCTTAATATTGAGCATGCTAGTTGAAAGAATGCTTTACGTTTCCATCTGCGTTTTACGCCTCTGTTACAGGAATGATTTCAAAACGATTTCATCAAAGGGGAGGCTGTATTCCATCGTGGCAACACCACGGGCTAAAACAGCCTGGCGTGGAAAGTCTGTATGTGAAATATAGTTAGTTTCTGCCGTGGACTCGGCCAAGCCCGGTTACAATTGTCTTATATATATATATATATATATATATATATATATATATATATATATATATATATATATATATATATATATATATATATTTCTATGAGTCCACGGGGAAAATGAAACTCGATAAGTCCCCAAGTGCACTTTCGTGTAATAATCACATCATCAGAAGAGACACAAGAGAGAAATATAACAGACAGTTGATATACAACGAAGAGACGTAGCTAGGACGCCATTTGATAAACATGCGATTGTCCAAGACAAACAATGAGCGTATCATAAACTTATTTTTTGGACAAGAATGATTTTTTTTATTTTTTTTATTATACTTTGTCGCTGTCTCCCGCGTTTGCGAGGTAGCGCAAGGAAACAGACGAAAGAAATGGCCCCCCCCCCCCATACACATGTATATACATACGTCCACACACGCAAATATACATACCTACACAGCTTTCCATGGTTTACCCCAGACGCTTCACATGCCTTGATTCAATCCACTGACAGCACGTCAACCCCAGTATACCACATCGCTCCAATTCACTCTATTCCTTGCAAGGGCAAGGAGGGCAAGGACAAGAATGGTAATTGTTTAAAATTCTGTCAACAATAAACTATCCAATTTGTATAGACCTTCACTAATGTTCAGGTTAAAATTCTTTGTGTATCTAACAATAGAAGATTCAATATTTCTTGTGGTACTGGAGTTAGAGTTAATAACTGAGATGGCATTACCCTAGTCAATACAATGATCGTAGTTTTTAACGTGATTAAACAAGGATTTGATTCTTGTCCTGTTCCTATATCACCTGACTTATATTTCTTTCTTGTATCTCCCCTGATGATGTGATTATTACACGAAAGTGCACTTGGGAATTTATCGCGTTTCGTTTTCCCCGTGGACTCAAAGGAATATATATATATATATATATATATATATATATATATATATATATATATATATATATATATATATATATATATATATAGGGTTTTACGTACACCAATGAACACAGAATATTCCAGACACCAATTTTCTGACCTACAGAACACACAATAAAAACAATATTCATACAAAGGCCGGATAACTGGCTGATATCGAAATATACGAAATCGGATAATTCAACGGTAAACAACGTGTTAAATTGATATTCAAGAGAAATGAAAGAAAATAAGTACTTAAAATAATTTCTAATCCAATAACTTTTTTTTTTCAGGGACACTAAAGCTGATGACGTTTAAATAGAAAACGTAGAGGGGTACTTACTTACTTATGTACGGGTACTTCTGACAAGACTTAGTCAAAATACCAGCTGGTATCATCAGCCACAACATCAACAGTATACCAGCTGGTATCATCAACCACAACATCAACAGTATACCAGCTGGTATCATCAACCACATCAACAGTATATACCAGCTGGTATCCATCAACCACAACATCGACAGTATATACCAGCTGGTATCATCAACCACATCAACAGTATATACCAGCTGGTATCATCAACCACAACATCAACAGTATATACCAGCTGGTATCCATCAACCACAACATCAACAGTATATTCCAGCTGGTATCATCAGTATATACCAGGTGGTATCCATCAACCACAACATCAACAGTATATACCAGCTGGTATCCATCAACCACAACATCAACAGTATATTCCAGCTGGTATCAACAGTATATACCAGCTGGTATCCATCAACCACAACATCAACAGTATATACCAGCTGGTATCCATCAACCACAACATCAACAGTATATTCCAGCTGGTATCATCAGTATATACCAGGTGGTATCCATCAACCACAACATCAACAGTATATACCAGCTGGTATCATCAGCCACAACATCAACAGTATATACCAGCTGGTATCCATCAACCACATCGACAGTATATACCAGCTGGTATCCATCAACCACAACATCAACAGTATATTCCAGCTGGTATCAACAGTATATACCAGCTGGTATCCATCAACCACAACATCAACAGTATATACCAGCTGGTATCCATCAACCACAACATCAACAGTATATTCCAGCTGGTATCAACAGTATATACCAGGTGGTATCCATCAACCACAACATCAACAGTATATACCAGCTGGTATCCATCAGCCACAACATCAACAGTATATTCCAGCTGGTATCAACAGTATATACCAGCTGGTATCCATCAACCACAACATCAGCAGTATATACCAGCTGGTATCCATCAACCACAACATCAACAGTATATTCCAGCTGGTATCATCAGTATATACCAGGTGGTATCCATCAACCACACCATCAACAGTATATGCCAGCTGGTATCAACAGTATATACCAGCTAGTATCCATCAACCACAACATCACCCGAGGACATACAGATCGGCAAGAGTAAACATCGCTGGCGAACACACTCTTTTCCTCCTTCAGGTAACACGGCAATCATCAGCTGGTGTCACTCAAGAGCACAGGGCAGATGGTGAGGCCCATCTCCTCCCACCACTATTGTTAACCCTAACTTGGCTATCAGGAGTGTGATACACTGTCGCCCGTTAGATACACTTGCCCCACTGGTGTACTTATTATATACAGTATACAAGGTGAGGTGGTAGGGTAGATGTACATTTTACTCCCACCGGATGGCACTCGGTAGCTCTATTCAGTCTGCGTGTGATAGTATATATATATATATATATATATATATATATATATATATATATATATATATATATATATGAAAGGATCACAATTTTACGCGTGATCAAGATATACCTATGAGCCCACGCGGAAAATGAAACACGGTAAGTTCCCAAGTGCGCTTTCGTGTAATAATCACATCATAAGGGGAGACACAAGGGAAAAATATAAGAGTCAGCTGATATACATCGAAGAGACGAAGCAACAGGCCTTTCGGGGGGGGGGGGGGGGGGGAGAGAGAGAGAGAGAGAAAGACATTGGATGATTATATGTAAAAGAAAATGTGTTGATCCTGAAAGCCTCTCGACAAACGTATACTGTAGCCCAGCCAGGGAGCTGGAACGATTATTCAATGCACTGCCAGGAGAAACGAGAAACACGCATGAAACAAGTATTAAAACATGTAAAAGAATATATGACCTGTGGTTGAAAATCAGCCTCAGATGGCCCAAGAGCAGATCATTACATAATACAGGTTGCCAGCTGAGAAGAACGGTCTTATTCATCAAACGAGACGTGCGGTGAGCACTACGCGCTAGCCCTGACATCATGGCTGAATCTCCATGTAGGTACTCGTAGGTAAGTACTGTCTATCTATCTATTTATCTCATCTTACCTTGAAAAGAGTAGGTTCCTATGCCAACATAACAATTTGAAAATGTTTTATAACTGGATTACACAAGCCATTAAGACTACGTTGCCAGAGTTAGCTGAACGACCTTGTAAAAAGAAAATAATAATCATAACCAAAGCTTCATCATCAGCTATTATAGCTGAAGTGGACGAACGTATACAAAAGCTACAAAGAAAGTCTGGTACAGAAGCTGAGAATGAGACAAGGAAGGTAAACAGGTATCATTTATGAACGCTGTGCCACAACAGGTTGAGTGCATGACGGGGGGGGGGGGGGGGACATGCAGAAAATATGGAAAAGAATGGAATCATGACCTGGCATATTCTAAAACACAGGTATTTCACTTCCTCAAAAACGCGTCAATACTTTCCCCTTATCTCTTCGTTTTTCCCTTTCATTAACCTCTCTCTATACTTCAATTAAGACTCAGCCTTAAAGTGGACTTTTGCTTGTGGCTGGAGCCTCTGATGTAACGAAATAACAGAATATAATAACAAAATAAAAGAAAAGATAAGAATGGTAGGGGTAACTCTCCTAAAAAAGTAAACTCACTGTAACTGTCGCAGTGACTCGCCCTCCACCTGTCGGCTTGAGTGGAAGTGTTGATGGGGCGGAAGGAAAGGGCTCAAGGACGGAGATGGGGTGTGAGAGAGGGGAGGGGGGGGGGCTCAGAAGGTGGGGACTTGAGGGCGGAGGACGGGGTGAGAGGGTGGAATCAGCGTGGACGTGCCACATCAACACGACGTCGGGATCGCTAAAAGCAAGGGATCTTGCCGCGGTGAGGCGGGCGAGCCTCGCCGGCGCCCGCGGGGGAGATCGCCTGACACACTTCCTAATGCAACATTTTCCGCCGAGTCAGTGACACAGTTTGAGAGGAGAGTCTCCATATCTTTATCGAGGAAATGTAAATTGAGATAGCCAATGGAACTATAAAAACAGTAGCATTCTGGTTAAGGTTAGCTCCTCCAAGAGCAGTGAATGATGACGGGGGGATTGCAATAACCGTGCAGGTGACAACTGAGAGTAAGACTCGTGTATCGTGAAGTTGGTCGCACCACTGGGCAAGATATGAGGGTACACAAATGAGGCAGGAGTCTTAGCTACAGTGGAAGTGCGGACGTCTTACATGTACGGGACACATATCTGGTGAGATTGATACAGAAGTGGGAATGACCTATTTCTTATTAGTTATCTGTACAGGACAGAGAAAAGAGGTTTACTCTTGAACAGCTGTGTGTGTGTGCGTGCGCGCGCGCTGGGGTGAGGGGGTATGTGTGTACCTACACGAGCCACTCGGTCTAATAAGTTACACGTAATATCAGGAGAACGGTTGCGAAGTTATTTAACAACATTGACACTGACGTATCCCCATATACATGCACACACACACACACACACACACACACACACACACACACACACACACACATATATATATATATATATATATATATATATATATATATATATATATATATATATATTGTATTTTTTTTTTTTTTTTATACTTTGTCGCTGTCTCCCGCGTTTGCGAGGTAGCGCAAGGAAACAGACGAAAGAAATGGCCCAACCCCCCCCCATACACATGTATATACATACGTCCACACACGCAAATATACATACCTACACAGCTTTCCATGGTTTACCCCAGACGCTTCACATGCCTTGATTCAATCCACTGACAGCACGTCAACCCCGGTATACCACATCGCTCCAATTCACTCTATTCCTTGCCCTCCTTTCACCCTCCTGCATGTTCAGGCCCCGATCACACAAAATCTTTTTCACTCCATCTTTCCACCTCCAATTTGGTCTCCCTCTTCTCCTCGTTCCCTCCACCTCCGACACATATATCCTCTTGGTCAATTTTTCCTCACTCATTCTCTCCATGTGCCCAAACCACTTCAAAACACCCTCTTCTGCTCTCTCAACCACGCTCTTTTTATTTCCACAAATCTCTCTTACCCTTACGTTACTCACTCGATCAATCCACCTCACACCACACATTGTCCTCAAACATCTCATTTCCAGCACATCCATCCTCCTGCGCACAACTCTATCCATAGCCCACGCCTCGCAACCATACAACATTGTTGGAACCACTATTCCTTCAAACATACCCATTTTTGCTTTCCGAGATAATGTTCTCGACTTCCACACATTCTTCAAGGCCCCCAGAATTTTCGCCCCCTCCCCCACCCTATGATCCACTTCCGCTTCCATGGTTCCATCCGCTGCCAGATCCACTCCCAGATATCTAAAACACTTCACTTCCTCCAGGTTTTCTCCATTCAGACTCACCTCCCAATTGACTTGACCCTCAACCCTACTGTACCTAATAACCTTGCTCTTATTCACATTTACATATTCACATATATATATATATATATATATATATATATTCCCATACACTAATCTCTGTACAGCTCACCAGGGACCCTCACTGTACACAGCAAGTTTGAACCAGATCGGTTGAGAACTGTAGAAGAAATCGGCCACAAACTCCTCACTTCCCAGTGTAGTAGTGTATCATCATCCTGACACACGTCAACAGCCAGACCCTCTGGCTCGTGAGGAAATATAGGTTCAGCTTTCCCACAGCAGAAAAACCATCCATTTTCTATCGTCGTCTCGGCCCAGACACGACACGCTTTCCTATCATCTCCTCCGCAGAATATTGATGCCTCACGTGCACCGACGACCTCAAGGACCCCCCCTCCTAGCCTCGCTAGTCCCTGCTCACCCGACCTTACCTGTGAACCTGCTGGGGGCCTGACTCAGGTGGACGCAACGCGAGACGTGAGGCACGACCGCAACCAGGCTAGATGTGGCCTACAACCGCAACCAGGCTAGATGTGGTCTACCACCACAACCAGGCTAGATGTAGTCTACAACCACAACCAGGCTAGATGTGGTCTACAACCGCAACCAGGCTAGATGTGGCCTACAACCGCAACCAGGCTAGATGTGGTCTACAAGCACGACCAGGTTAGATGTGGTCTACAACCACAACCAGGCTAGATGTGGCCTACAACCACAACCAGGCTAGATGTGGTCTACAACCGCAACCAGACTAGATGTGGTCTACAAGCACAACCAGGAGAGATGTGGTCTACAAGCACGACAAGGTTAGATGTGGCCTACAACCACAACCAGGCCTAGATGGACAGTATCACAAATACCAGGGTAGAGGAAGATTACGACCACAGCCACAGTAATTCTGTGCATCACATGGCGCCACAACCTGCTTTGAATGTTGTATTATTTCTATCCTTCAGGAAGATCAGCTGCTTCTAACATAGTGAGTGATGCAAGCATGTCAGCTGACGTGACGTATGGGGTCCAATACACCATCATAACACATACATACACGGGGTTAACGTGCAATTGAACATGATCAGTGGGTGGGACATGTCATGAACATGACACGCATGATAGGCAGGTGCGTCAAACGGCGTGACAGATCGAGCAGCAGCAACACGACATGTCACGCACGACACAGGAGTGGATGCGCCATACACAAAGATTCGTGCAGCAGTCAACCCATACGGCCTGCAGGACACACACACACACACACACACACACACACACACACACACACAAATTGTTTCTACACCGTATTTCTAAATCAAAAATGGATGCAGACATGGAAGAAAGTATCATGAACGATTACTTGTTCCTCGATCCAAAGGAAGGAGGCTTGAGGAAGGCTCAAAAGGATCAAGTGAGGTCACACGGCTGCAGAAACTACCATGAACTATTGAGGAACAGGATCAGAGGCTAAGACGGGTGGGGAGGGGAAGGGGAGGAAGAAGAGAACAGAGAAACAGTAGAATCATACTGAAGATCACGGAAAATGTCATCAGATGCGAGAGGAAATGAAGGATATAGAAAAGGTGGTCAGAAAAGCATGGTCAAAGTATCGGATCTGAGAAGGAAGAGGATTTGACACCAACGTCAGGAAGATTAGCGAGACCTGGGGGCAAGATAGAACTGACTTCAACCACTGATGATTTTCGGACGGGAAATCATATTCCATAGAGATAGGGGAAAAAAAATTACGATGGCACAAGAACGAGTGCCGATTAAAAGACTCCCAGAGGCTACAACAGTGTCGAGCGCAGTTTTCTGTAATATGAGAAATGATGAGAATCTGTGAATATAGTCCAAAACCTGAGGGGACGGCCAGTAATGGTCACGTCCGAACTGGAGTTGTCGTGTTTGGCGAACTTTAAATAATAAGGGAGGAGGAACATGTGTATATCTTTAGTCTCTATAATATCGAGGTAAGACTTTGACAGAGGAAGACTTGATTCAATGCAAGTATTAGAACGCGAAGGAGCTCTGTGGTGAGCTGTTGTGATACTGGTGAAGGCGAGACACTCCAGCCAACATTTGGAAGGTATGGGAGAGCGAGGAACGAGTATAGCAGGATAAGAAAGAAGGAATAGAGGAACTCTGAAAAGGATATCGTGGACAAGGCAGGCGATAATCCAAAGTCTTTCCCTTAAATTCATCAGGAGTAAATTTTCGGATAAGGAGCTGCTAATGGACCAAAAGGATTCAGAGGGAAGAGTTCAAAAGCATTTCTGCAGTCGAAGACTCTGTAGCTTCCAACACCATCGAGATGGAGTGGGAAGGAGATCTTGGAAACCACCGAAATATCCAGAGAAGCCATAAACACAATACTAGAGGATCCAGACCCTTTCTAACAAGATCAAGACATTTCCTCCATATGTACCGAAGATTTCTGTTGACGCAAGTGACATGCCACTGGGAATGTAGTTCACCAGACTGGGAGGATGTGTTGAACTGCAGTTTGGTCTGTAAGGTACTGGAATAAAGAAATTTGAAACCACCCAAGTGAGAGACTGCTGTCATGGTTACAGGGAAAGGTCATGCACAACGAACAACCTAAATTTCTGGCAAACGAGAACAACGAGAGGTTCTCCTGTTTTTGGAGTGCCAGAGAACATTTGACACTGCTACCTAGGTCGAGAAAGAAGTTGTATATCCAAGATGGGAATAAGGGAGAGACTCCTTCGATACCCAGATTTTCTCGGAGGAAGGGAACAGATGAAGCATGTCAGAGAAGCCTTCTCGAAATGGGTTGAGATTACCGGCAGCGTGCCACAAGGTACTGCTCTGGGACCACAGCTTTTCTCGATGTTATGTGGACGACTTGCCGGAAGGGCTGAACTCCTACCCGAATACGATTGCGGATTATGTCAAAGTCACGAGGGAGGAGAAAAACACGGACTTCGTCAATTTATAAGGGCATCTAGAAGAACTCTAAAGCTGGCCTAATACTTATTGGATGGAATTCAAGCCAAGTATATGTAAAGTAATTGGAATGGAACATAACGTATGAAGGCGTCGATATGACTATCATTTGGCTGAAAATAAAGCTGCAGGAATCTTTTACGACTTAAAGGCTGACAAATATAGAAACTTCATTCAAGAACACGAAAGACATAATATTCAGCAAACTGTTCTCAACCTATATTAGGTTAATACAAGAATATGTCTCTCAGTTTTAATCACTGCGCTTAAAGAAGGATAAAGAACTAGTAGAGAAGGTCCAGAGAAGGGCAACGAAAATGTCCCTTAAATCCAAAGAGCCGCGTTTACAAAGAAAGGCCTCTGACCTTTGTTCATCACGGAAGAGAGAAGAGTAAGGGTTGACCTAATCACAACCTTCAAGCATTTAAACCAGTTTCATGACGTCGACAGTGAACAAGCCTTCGAAAGATGCAGGGATAGAATAACCAGAGGCCAGAACATGTAACTCAGCTACAAACTTATTAGCAACAAAGAAGAAAAAAAAAATGCATACCTTTTTGGTGCATGGGTCTATAGATTAATGAAATTAAATGAGTTATAAAATTGTGAATGATAAGAGTAAACAGAAGTTTAAAAAAGGAAGAGTATGATAGTAGGGGAAAGTTGAGGAGTTGGGGTCCTCGTACAGTGGACAGGTAAACAGATAATTAAATTCACTCACACACACACCAGCCACACCTTACGCAACACTAACTACGCACGCCAGCGATGACTTTCACGCCCCAAGAGTACACACCTCACACGCAGGCCAATATCCCAAATCACGTTTTCCACACAATTAACCACGCGCCCCCCTAACCACGCCCATCACACACGCCCCCCTACCACGCCCAATATACCCCACAAGTTTACCTGACTCGTCTCACCAGGTCGCGAGCGAGCCACCATGAAAGGAGTAATTACACAGCCCCTCTGACCCAAGCCAGACGCGGCCCCACGCCTGATTGATGGACACCAGTCCGACTGTTGTGGAGGGGACGGGCGGTGCGGGGCCGAGAAGAGGGGAAGAGAGGAGGTCAGGGAGAGGCGGAAGAGGCAAGGAAGCAGTGGTGGAAGGGGGTGGATAGAGGAGCCGTGGGCCGGAATGGCAAGAGGCGCAACTGAGAGTTAAAAGAGGAATGGATGAAGTGAAGGGGAGGCATTTGCCCAGGATAGAACAGGAGGATGTGGAGAGGCGAGAGGTGAATGTGGAGGTGAGGGAGGGAGAGGCAAGAGGAGTAGAGAGAGAGAGAGAGATTATAGAGTGAAGGAAAGAAAAGAAGTCGTACAACCTATTCGTCAACCATAATCCCATTCTTGTGAATGATCCAATGAACAACTCGACGATGATGAAAGGTTCGAGTGAATCATCACCGTGAAACGAGTCTGCGGGTTGGGCGCCGCGAGAGGGTTAGGTGCGAGTGCATTAAATGAGTACAGTGGTGAAATGTCATGAGATTAGCAGCGGCGGAATATACCCTCCGTTGATATGCATGAGCGAATTAATGAACATAAGCCTCCAACACATTTGAATAATTAGTTACCTCGTACGTGGACGAGGAATTAAAAAAAAAGAGAGACTTCAGGAATGATAGACGCTAATACATACAAATGAATGAATGAATGAATGAATTGTGCCGAGTTTTACGTAAATGCTGGACGAGCGAGCACACCAACACAATCCTAACCATCTCTTGTCCATCACTTTCTCCAAGACGCTGGAGAAATGCACTCCGCTCTTTCCGTTTCCCTGACTCTTATATCTCAGAAGTCTAAACAGAAGGAAACCCCCTCACCTCTGGCTGTACCCACTCTCTGCAGCGCCTCTCTAACCCCTCGCTGTGGCTCCCTCTGAGGACATATGTACGTGTTCGCGCGTACGTATCTATCTCTATCGAGAGCCGTCAGATATGGCCCAGCGAGTGAGCTTCTCCACTTCGCTAAGTGACGGCGAGGAGAACAGATCGTCGTCCACTACTCTGCGTTCGGACAAAACTCTTCCGAGCCATGAGGCGAGCAACTTCTTCTCCACGACGGGAGAGAAGCAAAGGTTTTTGGGCTGGTTGGCGAGCGAAGGCGCATCAACAAGAGCATCACTATCAGTACCATCAGCAACATCAACAGCTGCAGTATGAGCACCACCATCATCAACGGCAAGGAGCAAGTAAGCAGCAGGGTACGGCGGCAGAGGTGGGAAGTCAGAAGGATGTGGACTGGGGTCTACCATGACATCAAATCTCAAAAAAGGAGAGGCGGTAAACAGGGGGATGTGGCCCCGTCCTACCACTGGAGAGGTGGGGCAGTAATCAGAGGAAGCTACAGATATTAGAAGCCATTCGCAGTAGAGAGGAAGCCCCTGTCATCCACATCCAAACGACCATGATCACCGACCATACAGCTCTTTCATGGCGAGCCAACAGGACGTAGACGGAATGAACATGTCATTGACCCGCCACAAGCTACCGAGTCCGCCATTGCTGGGCGTCAGGAATATGGTCTAACATTACGAAGGTCTGAGAGAATCAGACGAGCCTAACCTGACCTCAGCTCCACAACCGGACAATAACGCTCTCACTTGGCCCTTCTTAGTGTGTTTAGTGATGGACTTTATTGCTATCTTCTGTAATACTGTTCTTCTGTGTTTTTCCTCAACTGTAAGTTTTCCTATTCTCTACGTTTCCATATGTTGTAAATAGATTATACTATCCTTCATGAGATTGTAATTTGTTTAGTGTTTTTCATGAACGTGCTATGTGCTGTGTTTTTTGTTTGCGTTTTACTTATCTAGGTTTTGTGACGCAGTTTTCCTCATTTTGTAGATTCCTGATGATGCCTCTGCGAAGGCGAAAGCTTGAATGAATATATGGATAACTTTGGACGCAACTGGTGTTTGAGCACCTACCTAATGAAATAAAATAATTAGAAAATTTGAGAACATAAGAAAGAAGATTAACAACTTTAAATATGTTTTCATATGCAATTCTATGTGCATTAAAGAAAACCTGCTCCCAGCTTACACTGATTATATATATATGATTGAATTCTTGAACTCTTTACAATAGCGCGCATCAGTGAGAAAGGAGAGAGAGAGAGAGAGAGAGAGAGAGAGAGAGAGAGAGAGAGAGAGAGAGAGAGAGAGAGAGAGAGAGAGAGAGAGAGAGCAGTCACGTTTAGGCTGGTGTGTGTGTGTGTGTGTGTGTGTATGCGTGTGTGTGCACACATTAGAGTAAAGACATGGTACATTACTCTTTAGTAAGAGACGAGTCAACAAGAGCATAAATCTCTCTCCGTAAAACAGAGTAATCACACACACACACACACACACACACACACACACACACACACACCAGACAGGAGGGTGTGATGACGTCCCACCACGCGAGGTGGCAGACCCGCCTGTCTCCCGGCAATGTTTAGCTGGTGTTTAGCTTTTGCTGGTGTGAAGCTTTAGCTTGTGTTGAGCTCTTGCTGGTGTTTAGCTTTAGCTGGTGTTTAGCTTTTGCTTGTGTGAAGCTTTAGCTTGTGTTGAGCTCTTGCTGGTGTTTAGCTTTAGCTGGTGTTTAGCTCTTGCTGGTGTGAAGCTTTAGCTGGTGTTTAGCTTCAGCCAATGTTCACTCTCAGCTGAACGTTCAGCTTTCGTACATCTTTAGGTTTAGCTTGTGTTTAGCTTTAGGGCTAACCACACACTTTGCTTGATATACAAAACACTTCCTCTCAGCTGTCACTTATATATTACGTAAAGTACCTATTCCTCGTTCGTCTGAGGCTGATCTCAAACATATGTCAGTCTTCCTCAATGTTTCTGTAGGTCTTCCATGCAAGTTTCCAGTTTCTGGAAGTACATTGGTTGGCCTGTCGTCTCCCTTCGTCTGATCAATGTCTTGGGCGTGTTCCATGGTGTTCTTGCAGATGCAATAACTCGCTATCTTTTTTTTTCTCTTGACGTGAGGCATTCAGGTATAGTGTGTTATCCTTTATATCATCATGTTGCCACGCAGAGGTTATCATATATCTTTATATTCGTCTCTCGAGGCTCGAGGCTATATATATATATATATATATATATATATATATATATATATATATATATATATATATATATATATATATATATTCCTATGAGTCCACGGGGAAAATGAAACACGAAAAGTTCCCAGGTGCACTTTCGTGTAATAATCACATCATCAGGGGAGACACAAGAGAGAAATATAACAGTCAGTTGATATACATCAAAGAGGCGAAGCTAGGACGCCATTTGGTAAACATGTGATTGTCCAATATATATATATATATATATATATATATATATATATATATATATATATATATATATATATATATATATATATAGTCCCAGTTCTTTTCATCCTCTCGTGGTGGGACGCATGTTCGAGCCCTTCCCGTCTGCTCGTGAAGTGCCTTTGAATTCTCTCTGATTTGTTTATTTCTATTTGTTTCGTGGGTCGACTGCACGGCACAATAGTTTTCCATTTGCTTTACGTATACCTGAAACATTTTCATCCATAGTGTTCTCTCTCTCTCTCTCTCTCTCTCTCTCTCTCTCTCTCTCTCTCTCTCTCTCTCTCTCTCTCTCTCTTGCAGCGACAATTCTCAAAATACCATCCTACCCATCTTTAGGGTTTCGATATAGTGTTATCTTCTCAGTATCTTCTTTGTAATAGGACGTCTCACCTACGATGGCAGAGATGCCTTTTATAACCGTTTCATTTTTTCCAATCACTTTTCCCGTTGGGCCTCGAGACAGAGGCACTGATATGTTCCCGTGTGTTGCATCACTAATTTGTTCATACTTTCGTTATGTTCCTTGAGGTTCACTTTCGGCCATTTGCTGATCGTGTGTAAGGTTTTTCCCATCTGCTTTGGATCAGCTTCTGATGTTATCATTATACGGATTCTGGTGTCACCAACAAAGATCCTTACTATGTTTTCTCTGGAGTCACTGTCTGATATTATTTAAGAGAGAGAGAGAGAGAGAGAGAGAGAGAGAGATGAGAAAATGATGAGAGAAGGAATAAGGAGGAGGTTCAGAAGGAAGGAGGAAGAGCATCAGAAGGAAGAAAGAGTTTGAAGACGTTATGATAAAAGTTTCTGGGGCAATGGACACATTCTGTACAAATTGTGCACATACTGAGTACACTTTGCCTACGTACTGAGTGCTACCGTGGATATTTGAACTCTGGTATATTGTGGACGTATCATTGATACCATCGTTACTAATACATTTCGCAAGTAGCGGCTTCTCCTGCCTCAGCGAAGTAGCGTCAGGAATAAACGAGCGATGGCTTCGCTTGCACACATCCGATCTCTACCTGAAATGTATGATGCACTTGAAACCGGAGCCTACTATCCACAGCCAAGCCTCACTAACTGTTTTATGATTACCTTGACCGCTTCATATACTCCCGTTCAGCCCAGTGACCTCATGACACCCCCTAAATACGACATCAGTCCATTTCATCCTATCCTATGCACGCCACTCACCCTCTTGAATATTCATGCCACGGTACCTCAAAGCTTCCTGCACTCTACCCCTCCATCTCCTTCTTGGTCTTCCCTTACGCCATGCTCCCTCCACTTCTAACATGTCGATCCTCTCTGTCAATCTCTCTTTCCTCAACCGTTCCCTATGTCCATTTCAGCACACCCTGGTCGGGTCTCTCAATCCCCCCCCCCCCCTGCGCTCACTATCACATCTCTTCCCCCACACGTCATTCTTTACCTGATCGGCCCGCGCCACGACACATATCGTCCTCAGGTATTTCATTTCCAGTACATTCACCCTCCTCCTCCTCCGTGTGTATGTGTGTGTGTGTGTGTGTGTGTGTGTGTGTGTGTGTGTGTGTGTGTGTGTGTGTGTGTTCAGGGTCCATAATTCAGACACATACAATACTTTCGGGACTGATACACCTTCCGTCATGCCCATCTTTGCCCTGACGGACACTGACACGCTCATTTATGGCACCCAGGTTCTTTCGCCTCCTCTCTCTCTCTCTCTCTCTCTCTCTCTCTCTCTCTCTCTCTCTCTCTCTCTCTCTCTCTCTCTCTCTCTCTCTCATGACGACTCACTTCAGCCCCTCACCCTCGATACCTAAAGCCCTCTTCGCACCCTCCAGGTCCTCAGTGTTCACACGCTACACTCACACCAACCTGTTCTCCTGTTACTCATTACCTCAATTGTTTTGTTATCGTGATTATTAGTGGTGCTGTTACTAGTAGTAGTAGTAGTAGTAGTAGTAGTAATGGTAGTAGTATTAGCCGTAGTATCAGTAGTAGTGATAGTAGCAGTATTAGTAGCAGAAGCAATAGTAGTAGTAGCAGAAGCAGTGGTAGTGGTAGTAGTATTAGTCATAGTATCAGTAGTAGTGATAGTAGTAGTATTAGTGATAGTAGCAGTAACAGCAGTAGTAGTAGTAGAAACAGTGGCAGTGGTAGTAAGTAGTAGTAGTCGTAGTAGTAGTAGCAGTAGTATAATTATTCTCATTGTCACTACCTATTATATTTCATTATCATCATTATTACTCCTGCTACTACTATTACTACTACTGTTACCACTACTCGTGTAAATGCACAAGAAATTAAGAATAAAGTCATTACAGTAACCGTAATAAAAGTAATAACATGAGTGACAACAGCAGAGTCTAACATGGTCTGTTTACACACACCAGGACACACTAGTCCCAGCAAGGGTAAACAATGGACAGGAGTGTTTACACTGGCGTGTCCCGACGCCCGCAGACAGATACTACGGTCTGCCGGGGATACATACATACACGTCTCCAGAGTAATCTATTGTTTGAATATGAAAGAAAATGTATCTTTGGTGTATGAAGGTATTTCCTACAAGGCCAATGGAAGGATAGCACGAGGCGTAGCTTCTCTCAGATGTAAATTGTGTGATTATAGAATTATTTAAGAATATCAAGATAAAAATATTAATTTTTTTTTTCTAATTTTCATTTCGAAGGCTCCGGTCATGCGTCTTTCGAAAGCTCCGGTCAGGCGTCTTTCGTAGGTTTCAATCATAGACTCGAGACCTCACCGAGACCAAGTCTTGGATGAAGTACAGAAAGATCCCAGATAAAAAAAAAAAAAAAGAAGAAGAAGCGAAGAAAGAAGAGGAAAAATTATCTAAGAATCTCCGAGAGGAGGCAAACCAGGTGGTTGAAAAAGGGGGAAGAATACTGGTGTTTGGGAGGATACGAGATGCTTAAAGTTCCAAGGCTTAACGGTGTAAGGAAAGAAACAAACCATCACAACGGTCCATCGACAGGTGGTTAACGGCCACACAATAACTATATAGCCGGGTAGTACGTGGTCTAGCTGATGGCACGGGGGCACACAAGTAACGGGTTCTCGGGGGTCAAAGAACCGACATAAAATCTACAGAAGAGGGAAAGAGGAACCACCAGCAGTCATGGCGCAGGGCAAGCGGGTCGAGCTGGAGGACAAAATTATGAAGGCAGATTACCAATAGAACCACTCGTTTAACCTGGGACCAACAGGCTACAGCAGACGGCCTAGTGTTTGCTTTGGAATGCAAGAGATAAAGAAATTTTACGGGTGATCATAGTAAAATGAATGAGGTTCCATCATGTAATGCACAACCTCTGCTGACCACTCATAAATACAATGACGCTTATCAGAGCAACTTCACCTCATACACATGCATCTGTAAGAATGAAACTGCATTACCCAAGCTCCAATCAGAACAGAGGTGAATAATACAAACTACTTTAAAAAGAAACTTTCACCATACAAAAGCCTATCAGAACAAGGTTTAACCCCATGAAAGCCTATCAGAATAGGTTTAAACCCCATAAAGTCTATCGGAATAAGGTTCCACCATATGAAGGACCATCAGAGCAAATTCACAACACGTAAACTCCAATCAGAATGGTTGTGTGTGACCATCTCCCAGATCTGTCACGTAACACAGGAGCACGTCGCTTGAGCACGGCGGCAATATCCTTGAGCACGACAGTATGGCCCTTAAACACGACGGGACGACCCTTAATCACGACGATACGACCCTTAAACACGACGGCACGACCCTCAAACCGACGGTACTACCCTTGAGCACAACGGTACGACTCTTAATCACAACATTACGACTCTAGGCACGATTTTAAAGACAGCAGAAGTGTGAGCAACGAGGCCATAGCCAGGCTTCGAGCGGTCTCCTTTGTTTAGGGATGGGCTGTACCAAGGCCTGCTTCCAAACGGAAGGGAAAGTCTTGAGTATTCAGATGGAAGAGAAACAGGTGAGGAGTTATCGGGGTTAGCTCAGAGACACGCTCATTCAGTGCCCCAGGAGGTTATGACATCTGGGCCATACGCCTTGGCCACCTGGAGCTTAGGGAGCACTTGGGAGGACCCGGCGCGCCAAAAGAGTATAGGAGATGGTATAGCTTGCGTGAGAGGTGTTGGAGGGAAATACGATACCAGAAAGAGTGGATTAAAAAGGGTTGGAGAGTTAGCTATAGATTGATCACAGGACGGGCAATGGAAAGAATAGGCTGCATGACAGAGGTTAGCGGACATCTTTTTTTGGATAAGGCCAATGAGAGATCTGTCAATAGCTGGGGATGATTAGATCAGGACACTTCCATTTCAATGGTATGCTCGACTCCACGAAGAACAGCTTTGCAGTGACGCCGAGAAGTAACGAAAGTCGATTGGGTTTCAGGGGGATAGAGAGGAGTATTATGTACATACATATATACATCGTACATACATACATACATACATACATACATACATACATACATACATACATACATGCATACATATATACATATAAGAAATCCGAAAAAACACGAGAGTATGCGAATGGCAAAACATACGAGCAATTAATTTCTGCAACAATTTCGTACATAGTAATAACGTCTGATAATCATTTACTAAACAATATTGTCAGGTTAATCAGTAATTAGGGATCACAAACCAGAGTTAATTACCCAGTGCAGATTATACACCACGAATTACCAGCCAATATGGATAATTCACCAGGGTTAACTAGTTACTAAGGGTCATCCGTCATAGACAATTAGCCTCTGTGAATTACCGGCGATAATTCGTTGCAGTGAATTATTGAGCAGGAGCGGGAGGGAGGCGTACATCGTCATGGGATAATTCCACCTCTGGCCAGCCATTCGGGCCAGGACTCCTGCTACGCTAAGTAGATTTCCAGGTAATGTAATCCACCTCTGAACATTTGATCAGAAGTGGATCAGGTGTGAGATGCATGAGAATCCTGAGCTCGAGTGGTGAGATGAGAGTGATGGGTGGAGTGAGAGTGATGGTTGAGATGAGAGTGATGGGTGGAGTGAGAGTGATGGTTGAGATGAGAGTGATGGGTGGAGTGAGAGTGATGGTTGAGATGAGAGTGATGGGTGGAGTGAGAGTGATGGTTGAGATGAGAGTGATGGGTGGAGTGAGAGTGATGGTTGAGATGAGAGTGATGGGTGGAGTGAGAGTGATGGTTGAGATGAGAGTGATGGGTGGAGTGAGAGTGATGGTTGAGATGAGAGTGATGGGTGGAGTGAGAGTGATGGTTGAGATGAGAGTGATGGGTGGAGTGAGAGTGATGGTTGAGATGAGAGTGATGGGTGGAGTGAGAGTGATGGTTGAGATGAGAGTGATGGGTGGAGTGAGAGTGATGGTTGAGATGAGAGTGATGGGTGGAGTGAGAGTGATGGTTGAGATGAGAGTGATGGGTGGAGTGAGAGTGATGGTTGAGATGAGAGTGATGGGTGGAGTGAGAGTGATGGTTGAGATGAGAGTGATGGGTGGAGTGAGAGTGATGGTTGAGATGAGAGTGATGGGTGGAGTGAGAGTGATGGTTGAGATGAGAGTGATGGGTGGAGTGAGAGTGATGGTTGAGATGAGAGTGATGGGTGGAGTGAGAGTGATGGTTGAGATGAGAGTGATGGGTGGAGTGAGAGTGATGGTTGAGATGAGAGTGATGGGTGGAGTGAGAGTGATGGTTGAGATGAGAGTGATGGGTGGAGTGAGAGTGATGGTTGAGATGAGAGTGATGGGTGGAGTGAGAGTGATGGTTGAGATGAGAGTGATGGGTGGAGTGAGAGTGATGGTTGAGATGAGAGTGATGGGTGGAGTGAGAGTGATGGTTGAGATGAGAGTGATGGGTGGAGTGAGAGTGATGGTTGAGATGAGAGTGATGGGTGGAGTGAGAGTGATGGTTGAGATGAGAGTGATGGGTGGAGTGAGAGTGATGGTTGAGATGAGAGTGATGGGTGGAGTGAGAGTGATGGTTGAGATGAGAGTGATGGGTGGAGTGAGAGTGATGGTTGAGATGAGAGTGATGGGTGGAGTGAGAGTGATGGTTGAGATGAGAGTGATGGGTGGAGTGAGAGTGATGGTTGAGATGAGAGTGATGGGTGGAGTGAGAGTGATGGTTGAGATGAGAGTGATGGGTGGAGTGAGAGTGATGGTTGAGATGAGAGTGATGGGTGGAGTGAGAGTGATGGTTGAGATGAGAGTGATGGGTGGAGTGAGAGTGATGGTTGAGATGAGAGTGATGGGTGGAGTGAGAGTGATGGTTGAGATGAGAGTGATGGGTGGAGTGAGAGTGATGGTTGAGATGAGAGTGATGGGTGGAGTGAGAGTGATGGTTGAGATGAGAGTGATGGGTGGAGTGAGAGTGATGGTTGAGATGAGAGTGATGGGTGGAGTGAGAGTGATGGTTGAGATGAGAGTGATGGGTGGAGTGAGAGTGATGGTTGAGATGAGAGTGATGGGTGGAGTGAGAGTGATGGTTGAGATGAGAGTGATGGGTGGAGTGAGAGTGATGGTTGAGATGAGAGTGATGGGTGGAGTGAGAGTGATGGTTGAGATGAGAGTGATGGGTGGAGTGAGAGTGATGGTTGAGATGAGAGTGATGGGTGGAGTGAGAGTGATGGTTGAGATGAGAGTGATGGGTGGAGTGAGAGTGATGGTTGAGATGAGAGTGATGGGTGGAGTGAGAGTGATGGTTGAGATGAGAGTGATGGGTGGAGTGAGAGTGATGGTTGAGATGAGAGTGATGGGTGGAGTGAGAGTGATGGTTGAGATGAGAGTGATGGGTGGAGTGAGAGTGATGGTTGAGATGAGAGTGATGGGTGGAGTGAGAGTGATGGTTGAGATGAGAGTGATGGGTGGAGTGAGAGTGATGGTTGAGATGAGAGTGATGGGTGGAGTGAGAGTGATGGTTGAGATGAGAGTGATGGGTGGAGTGAGAGTGATGGTTGAGATGAGAGTGATGGGTGGAGTGAGAGTGATGGTTGAGATGAGAGTGATGGGTGGAGTGAGAGTGATGGTTGAGATGAGAGTGATGGGTGGAGTGAGAGTGATGGTTGAGATGAGAGTGATGGGTGGAGTGAGAGTGATGGTTGAGATGAGAGTGATGGGTGGAGTGAGAGTGATGGTTGAGATGAGAGTGATGGGTGGAGTGAGAGTGATGGTTGAGATGAGAGTGATGGGTGGAGTGAGAGTGATGGTTGAGATGAGAGTGATGGGTGGAGTGAGAGTGATGGTTGAGATGAGAGTGATGGGTGGAGTGAGAGTGATGGTTGAGATGAGAGTGATGGGTGGAGTGAGAGTGATGGTTGAGATGAGAGTGATGGGTGGAGTGAGAGTGATGGTTGAGATGAGAGTGATGGGTGGAGTGAGAGTGATGGTTGAGATGAGAGTGATGGGTGGAGTGAGAGTGATGGTTGAGATGAGAGTGATGGGTGGAGTGAGAGTGATGGTTGAGATGAGAGTGATGGGTGGAGTGAGAGTGATGGTTGAGATGAGAGTGATGGGTGGAGTGAGAGTGATGGTTGAGATGAGAGTGATGGGTGGAGTGAGAGTGATGGTTGAGATGAGAGTGATGGGTGGAGTGAGAGTGATGGTTGAGATGAGAGTGATGGGTGGAGTGAGAGTGATGGTTGAGATGAGAGTGATGGGTGGAGTGAGAGTGATGGTTGAGATGAGAGTGATGGGTGGAGTGAGAGTGATGGTTGAGATGAGAGTGATGGGTGGAGTGAGAGTGATGGTTGAGATGAGAGTGATGGGTGGAGTGAGAGTGATGGTTGAGATGAGAGTGATGGGTGGAGTGAGAGTGATGGTTGAGATGAGAGTGATGGGTGGAGTGAGAGTGATGGTTGAGATGAGAGTGATGGGTGGAGTGAGAGTGATGGTTGAGATGAGAGTGATGGGTGGAGTGAGAGTGATGGTTGAGATGAGAGTGATGGGTGGAGTGAGAGTGATGGTTGAGATGAGAGTGATGGGTGGAGTGAGAGTGATGGTTGAGATGAGAGTGATGGGTGGAGTGAGAGTGATGGTTGAGATGAGAGTGATGGGTGGAGTGAGAGTGATGGTTGAGATGAGAGTGATGGGTGGAGTGAGAGTGATGGTTGAGATGAGAGTGATGGGTGGAGTGAGAGTGATGGTTGAGATGAGAGTGATGGGTGGAGTGAGAGTGATGGTTGAGATGAGAGTGATGGGTGGAGTGAGAGTGATGGTTGAGATGAGAGTGATGGGTGGAGTGAGAGTGATGGTTGAGATGAGAGTGATGGGTGGAGTGAGAGTGATGGTTGAGATGAGAGTGATGGGTGGAGTGAGAGTGATGGTTGAGATGAGAGTGATGGGTGGAGTGAGAGTGATGGTTGAGATGAGAGTGATGGGTGGAGTGAGAGTGATGGTTGAGATGAGAGTGATGGGTGGAGTGAGAGTGATGGTTGAGATGAGAGTGATGGGTGGAGTGAGAGTGATGGTTGAGATGAGAGTGATGGGTGGAGTGAGAGTGATGGTTGAGATGAGAGTGATGGGTGGAGTGAGAGTGATGGTTGAGATGAGAGTGATGGGTGGAGTGAGAGTGATGGTTGAGATGAGAGTGATGGGTGGAGTGAGAGTGATGGTTGAGATGAGAGTGATGGGTGGAGTGAGAGTGATGGTTGAGATGAGAGTGATGGGTGGAGTGAGAAAGGTTTTCTTGAGAATTTCAGATAGATGCTTTAGTATGCTGAATACGAATCTGTGGTCAAAACCCAAAATTCGTGTAAAGTCGAGTAATTAGCATACTAATTTTACTATAATTAATCTTAGGAGTAATTAATGGCATTAATAATGCGAAATGCTGTCATTTGACTAGAAATCCTTAATCAGCATGTAAAATAACGTCTATACCCAGATTTCCATTAAAATCTGAAGAAGTTGAAAATCTGAGGAAAATATTTTGCAAGGCTATTACCTAGGATTTTTCTTGATTTTTTTCGAAAAATGGATTTTCTTGAGAATTCAGGATAGATGCTTTTAGGTATGCTGAATACGAATCTGTGGTCAAAACCCAAAAATTCGTGTAATTAGTCGAGTAATTAGCATACTAATTTTACTATAATTAATCTTAGGAGTAATTAATGGCATTAATAATGCGAAATGCTGTCATTTGACTAGAAATCCTTAATCAGCATGTAAAATAACGTCTATACCCAGATTTCCATTAAAATCTGAAGAAGTTGAAAATCTGAGGAAAATATTTTGCAAGGCTATTACCTAGGATTTTTCTTGATTTTTTCGAAAAATGGATTTTCTTGAGAATTACAGATAGATGCTTTTAGGTATGCTGAATACGAATCTGTGGTCAAAACCCAAAAATTCGTGTAATTAGTCGAGTACTTAGCATACTAATTTTACTATAATTAATCTTAGGAGTAATTAATGGCTTCAATAATGCGAAATGCTGTCATTTGACTAGAAATCCTTAATCAGCATGCAAAATAATGTCTATACCCAGATTTCCATTAAAATCTGAAGAAGTTGAAAATCTGAGGAAAATATTTTGCAAGGCTATTACCTAGGATTTTTCTTGATTTTTTTCGAAAAATGGATTTTCTTGAGTATTACAGAATAGATGCTTTTAGGTATGCTGAATACGAATCTGTGGTCAAAACCCAAAAATTCGTGTAATTAGTTGAGTACTTAGCATACTAATTTTACTATAATTAATCTTAGGAGTAATTAATGGCAATAATAATGCCAAATGCTGTTATTTGACTAGAAATCCTTAACCACCATGTAAAGTAACGTCTATACCCAGATTTCCATTTTCGAAAAACGGATTTTCTTGAGAATTTCAGGATAGATGCTTTTAGGTATGCTGAATACGAATCTGTGGTCAAAACCCAAAAATTCGTGGAATTAGTCGAGTAATTAGCATACTAATTTTACTATAATTAATCTTAGGAGTAATTAATGGCATTAATAATGCGAAATGCTGTCATTTGACTAGAAATCCTTAATCAGCATGTAAAATAACGTCTATACCCAGATTTCCATTAAAATCTGAAGAAGTTGAAAATCTGAGGAAAATATTTTGCAAGGCTATTACCTAGGATTTTTCTTGATTTTTTTCGAAAAATGGATTTTCTTGAGAATTACAGAATAGATGCTTTTAGGTATGCTGAATACGAATCTGTGGTCAAAACCCAAAAATTCGTGTAATTAGTCGAGTAATTAGCATACTTATTTTACTATAATTAATCTTAGGAGTAATTAATGGCATTAATAATGCGAAATGCTGTCATTTGACTAGAAATCCTTAATCAGCATGTAAAATAACGTCTATACCCAGATTTCCATTAAAATCTGAAGAAGTTGAAAATCTGAGGAAAATATTTTGCAAGGCTATTACCTAGGATTTTTCTTGATTTTTTTCGAAAAATGGATTTTCTTGAGAATATCAGGATAGATGCTTTTTGGTATGCTGAATACGAATCTGTGGTCAAAACCCAAAAATTCGTGTAATTAGTCGAGTACTTAGCATACTAATTTTACTATAATTAATCTTAGGAGTAATTAATGGCTTCAATAATGCGAAATGCTGTCATTTGACTAGAAATCCTTAATCAGCATGCAAAATAATGTCTATACCCAGATTTCCATTAAAATCTGAAGAAGTTGAAAATCTGAGGAAAATATTTTGCAAGGCTATTACCTAGGATTTTTCTTGATTTTTCTCGAAAAATGGATTTTCTTGAGTATTACAGAATAGATGCTTTTAGGTATGCTGAATACGAATCTGTGGTCAAAACCCAAAAATTCGTGTAATTAGTCGAGTAATTAGCATACTAATTTTACTATAATTAATCTTAGGAGTAATTAATGGCATTAATAATGCGAAATGCTGTTATTTGACTAGAAATCCTTAATCAGCATGCAAAATAATGTCTATACCCAGATTTCCATTAAAATCTGAAGAAGTTGAAAATCTGAGGAAAATATTTTGCAAGGCTATTACCTAGGATTTTTCTTGATTTTTTTCGAAAAATGGATTTTCTTGAGTATTCCAGGATAGATGCTTTTGGGTATGCTGAATACGAATCTGTGGTCAAAACCCAAAAATTCGTGTAATTAGTCGAGTACTTAGCATACTAATTTTACTATAATTAATCTTAGGAGTAATTAATGGCTTCAATAATGCGAAATGCTGTCATTTGACTAGAAATCCTTAATCAGCATGCAAAATAATGTCTATACCCAGATTTCCATTAAAATCTGAAGAAGTTGAAAATCTGAGGAAAATATTTTGCAAGGCTATTACCTAGGATTTTTCTTGATTTTTTTCGAAAAATGGATTTTCTTGAGTATTACAGAATAGATGCTTTTAGGTATGCTGAATACGAATCTGTGGTCAAAACCCAAAAATTCGTGTAATTAGTTGAGTACTTAGCATACTAATTTTACTATAATTAATCTTAGGAGTAATTAATGGCAATAATAAATGCCAAATGCTGTTATTTGACTAGAAATCCTTAACCACCATGTAAAGTAACGTCTATACCCAGATTTCCATTTTCGAAAAACGGATTTTCTTGAGAATTTCAGGATAGATGCTTTTAGGTATGCTGAATAAGAATCTATGGTCAAAACCCAAAAATTCGTGGAAATAGTCGAGTAATTAGCATACTAATTTTACTATAATTAATCTTAGGAGTAATTAATGGCATTAATAATGCGAAATGCTGTCATTTGACTAGATATCCTTAATCAGCATGTAAAATAACGTCTATACCCAGACTTCCATTAAAATCTGAAGAAGTTGAAAATCTGAGGAAAATATTTTGCAAGGCTATTGCCTAGGATTTTTCTTGATTTTTTTCGAAAAAATGGATTTTCTTGAGAATTACAGAATAGATGCTTTTAGGTATGCTGAATACGAATCTGTGGTCAAAACCCAAAAATTCGTGTAATTAGTCGAGTAACTAGCATACTTATTTTACTATAATTAATCTTAGGAGTAATTAATGGCATTAATAATGCGAAATGCTGTCATTTGACAAGAAATCCTTAATCAGCATGTAAAATAACGTCTATACACAGATTTCCATTAAAATCTGAAGAAGTTGAAAATCTGAGGAAAATATTTTGCAAGGCTATTACCTAGGATTTTTCTTGATTTTTTTCGAAAAATGGATTTTCTTGAGAATATCAGGATAGATGCTTTTTGGTATGCTGAATACGAATCTGTGGTCAAAACCCAAAAATTCGTGTAATTAGTCGAGTACTTAGCATACTAATTTTACTATAATTAATCTTAGGAGTAATTAATGGCTTCAATAATGCGAAATGCTGTCATTTGACTAGAAATCCTTAATCAGCATGCAAAATAATGTCTATACCCAGATTTCCATTAAAATCTGAAGAAGTTGAAAATCTGAGGAAAATATTTTGCAAGGCTATTACCTAGGATTTTTCTTGATTTTTCTCGAAAAATGGATTTTCTTGAGAATTTCAGGATAGATGCTTTTAGGTATGCTGAATACGAATCTGTGGTCAAAACCCAAAAATTCGTGTAATTAGTCGAGTAATTAGCATACTAATTTTACTATAATTAATCTTAGGAGTAATTAATGGCATTAATAATGCGAAATGCTGTCATTTGACTAGAAATCCTTAATCAGCATGTAAAATAACGTCTATACCCAGATTTCCATTAAAATCTGAAGAAGTTGAAAATCTGAGCAAATATTTTGCAAGGCTATTGCCTAGGATTTTTCTTGATTTTTTTCGAAAAATGGATTTTCTTGAGAATTTCGGAATAGATGCTTTTAGGTATGCTGAATACGAATCTGTGGTCAAAACCCAAAAATTCGTGTAATTAGTCGAGTAATTAGCATACTAATTTTACTATAATTAATCTTAGGAGTAATTAATGGCATTAATAATGCGAAATGCTGTCATTTGACTAGAAATCCTTAATCAGCATGTAAAATAACGTCTATACCCAGATTTCCATTAAAATCTGAAGAAGTTGAAAATCTGAGGAAAATATTTTGCAAGGCTATTACCTAGGATTTTTCTTGATTTTTTTCGAAAAATGGATTTTCTTGAGTATTCCAGGATAGATGCTTTTTGGTATGCTGAATACGAATCTGTGGTCAAAACCCAAAAATTCGTGTAATTAGTCGAGTACTTAGCATACTAATTTTACTATAATTAATCTTAGGAGTAATTAATGGCTTCAATAATGCGAAATGCTGTCATTTGACTAGAAATCCTTAATCAGCATGCAAAATAATGTCTATACCCAGATTTCCATTAAAATCTGAAGAAGTTGAAAATCTGAGGAAAATATTTTGCAAGGCTATTACCTAGGATTTTTCTTGATTTTTTTCGAAAAATGGATTTTCTTGAGTATTACAGAATAGATGCTTTTAGGTATGCTGAATACGAATCTGTGGTCAAAACCCAAAAATTCGTGTAATTAGTTGAGTACTTAGCATACTAATTTTACTATAATTAATCTTAGGAGTAATTAATGGCATTAATAATGCGAAATGCTGTCATTTGACTAGAAATCCTTAATCAGCATGTAAAATAACGTCTATACCCAGATTTCCATTAAAATCTGAAGAAGTTGAAAATCTGAGGAAATATTTTGCAAGGCTATTACCTAGGATTTTCTTGATTTTTTTCGAAAAATGGATTTTCTTGAGAATTCAGGATAGATGCTTTTAGGTATGCTGAATACGAATCTGTGGTCAAAACCCAAAAATTCGTGTAATTAGTCGAGTAATTAGCATACTAATTTTACTATAATTAATCTTAGGAGTAATTAATGGCATTAATAATGCGAAATGCTGTCATTTGACTAGAAATCCTTAATCAGCATGTAAAATAACGTCTATACCCAGATTTCCATTAAAATCTGAAGAAGTTGAAAATCTGAGGAAAATATTTTGCAAGGCTATTACCTAGGATTTTTCTTGATTTTTTTCGAAAAATGGATTTTCTTGAGAATTCCAGGATAGATGCTTTTAGGTATGCTGAATACGAATCTGTGGTCAAAACCCAAAAATTCGTGTAATTAGTCGAGTAATTAGCATACTAATTTTACTATAATTAATCTTAGGAGTAATTAATGGCATTAATAATGCGAAATGCTGTCATTTGACTAGAAATCCTTAATCAGCATGTAAAATAACGTCTATACCCAGATTTCCATTAAAATCTGAAGAAGTTGAAAATCTGAGGAAAATATTTTGCAAGGCTATTACCTAGGATTTTTCTTGATTTTTTTCGAAAAATGGATTTTCTTGAGAATTTCAGGATAGATGCTTTTTGGTATGCTGAATACGAATCTGTGGTCAAAACCCAAAAATTCGTGTAATTAGTCGAGTACTTAGCATACTAATTTTACTATAATTAATCTTAGGAGTAATTAATGGCTTCAATAATGCGAAATGCTGTCATTTGACTAGAAATCCTTAATCAGCATGCAAAATAATGTCTATACCCAGATTTCCATTAAAATCTGAAGAAGTTGAAAATCTGAGGAAAATATTTCGCAAGGCTATTACCTAGGATTTTTCTTGATTTTTTTCGAAAAATGGATTTTCTTGAGTATTACAGAATAGATGCTTTTAGGTATGCTGAATACGAATCTGTGGTCAAAACCCAAAAATTCGTGTAATTAGTTGAGTACTTAGCATACTAATTTTACTATAATTAATCTTAGGAGTAATTAATGGCAATAATAAATGCCAAATGCTGTTATTTGACTAGAAATCCTTAACCACCATGTAAAGTAACGTCTATACCCAGATTTCCATTTTCGAAAAACGGATTTTCTTGAGAATTTCAGGATAGATGCTTTTAGGTATGCTGAATAAGAATCTATGGTCAAAACCCAAAAATTCGTGGAAATAGTCGAGTAATTAGCATACTAATTTTACTATAATTAATCTTAGGAGTAATTAATGGCATTAATAATGCGAAATGCTGTCATTTGACTAGAAATCCTTAATCAGCATGTAAAATAACGTCTATACCCAGACTTCCATTAAAATCTGAAGAAGTTGAAAATCTGAGGAAAATATTTTGCAAGGCTATTGCCTAGGATTTTTCTTGATTTTTTTCGAAAAATGGATTTTCTTGAGAATTACAGAATAGATGCTTTTAGGTATGCTGAATACGAATCTGTGGTCAAAACCCAAAAATTCGTGTAATTAGTCGAGTAATTAGCATACTTATTTTACTATAATTAATCTTAGGAGTAATTAATGGCATTAATAATGCGAAATGCTGTCATTTGACTAGAAATCCTTAATCAGCATGTAAAATAACGTCTATACACAGATTTCCATTAAAATCTGAAGAAGTTGAAAATCTGAGGAAAATATTTTGCAAGGCTATTACCTAGGATTTTTCTTGATTTTTTTCGAAAAATGGATTTTCTTGAGAATATCAGGATAGATGCTTTTTGGTATGCTGAATACGAATCTGTGGTCAAAACCCAAAAATTCGTGTAATTAGTCGAGTACTTAGCATACTAATTTTACTATAATTAATCTTAGGAGTAATTAATGGCTTCAATAATGCGAAATGCTGTCATTTGACTAGAAATCCTTAATCAGCATGCAAAATAATGTCTATACCCAGATTTCCATTAAAATCTGAAGAAGTTGAAAATCTGAGGAAAATATTTTGCAAGGCTATTACCTAGGATTTTTCTTGATTTTTCTCGAAAAATGGATTTTCTTGAGTATTACAGAATAGATGCTTTTAGGTATGCTGAATACGAATCTGTGGTCAAAACCCAAAAATTCGTGTAATTAGTTGAGTACTTAGCATACTAATTTTACTATAATTAATCTTAGGAGTAATTAATGGCAATAATAATGCCAAATGCTGTTATTTGACTAGAAATCCTTAATCACCATGTAAAGTAACGTCTATACCCAGATTTCCATTTTCGAAAAACGGATTTTCTTGAGAATTTCAGGATAGATGCTTTTAGGTATGCTGAATACGAATCTGTGGTCAAAACCCAAAAATTCGTGTAATTAGTCGAGTAATTAGCATACTAATTTTACTATAATTAATCTTAGGAGTAATTAATGGCATTAATAATGCGAAATGCTGTCATTTGACTAGAAATCCTTAATCAGCATGTAAAATAACGTCTATACCCAGATTTCCATTAAAATCTGAAGAAGTTGAAAATCTGAGGAAAATATTTTGCAAGGCTATTACCTAGGATTTTTCTTGATTTTTTTCGAAAAATGGATTTTCTTGAGAATTACAGAATAGATGCTTTTAGGTATGCTGAATACGAATCTGTGGTCAAAACCCAAAAATTCGTGTAATTAGTCGAGTAATTAGCATACTAATTTTACTATAATTAATCTTAGGAGTAATTAATGGCATTAATAATGCGAAATGCTGTCATTTGACTAGAAATCCTTAATCAGCATGTAAAATAACGTCTATACCCAGATTTCCATTAAAATCTGAAGAAGTTGAAAATCTGAGGAAAATATATTTTTTTCGAAAAATGGATTTTCTTGAGAATTACAGAATAGATGCTTTTAGGTATGCTGAATACGAATCTGTGGTCAAAACCCAAAAATTCGTGTAATTAGTCGAGTAATTAGCATACTAATTTTACTATAATTAATCTTAGGAGTAATTAATGGCATTAATAATGCGAAATGCTGTCATTTGACTAGAAATCCTTAATCAGCATGTAAAATAACGTCTATACCCAGATTTCCATTAAAATCTGAAGAAGTTGAAAATCTGAGCAAAATATTTTGCAAGGCTATTACCTAGGATTTTTCTTGATTTTTTTCGAAAAATGGATTTTCTTGAGAATTCCAGGATAGATGCTTTTAGGTATGCTGAATACGAATCTGTGGTCAAAACCCAAAAATTCGTGTAATTAGTCGAGTACTTAGCATACTAATTTTACTATAATTAATCTTAGGAGTAATTAATGGCATTAATAATGCGAAATGCTGTCATTTGACTAGAAATCCTTAATCAGCATGCAAAATAATGTCTATACCCAGATTTCCATTAAAATCTGAAGAAGTTGAAAATCTGAGGAAAATATTTTGCAAGGCTATTACCTAGGATTTTTCTTGATTTTTCTCGAAAAATGGATTTTCTTGAGAATTACAGAATAGATGCTTTTAGGTATGCTGAATACGAATCTGTGGTCAAAACCCAAAAATTCGTGTAATTAGTCGAGTAATTAGCATACTAATTTTACTATAATTAATCTTAGGAGTAATTAATGGCATTAATAATGCGAAATGCTGTCATTTGACTAGAAATCCTTAATCAGCATGTAAAATAACGTCTATACCCAGATTTCCATTAAAATCTGAAGAAGTTGAAAATCTGAGGAAAATATTTTGCAAGGCTATTACCTAGGATTTTTCTTGATTTTTTTCGAAAAATGGATTTTCTTGAGAATTTCAGGATAGATGCTTTTAGGTATGCTGAATACGAATCTGTGGTCAAAACCCAAAAATTCGTGTAATTAGTCGAGTAATTAGCATACTAATTTTACTATAATTAATCTTAGGAGTAATTAATGGCATTAATAATGCGAAATGCTGTTATTTGACTAGAAATCCTTAATCAGCATGTAAAATAACGTGTATACACAGATTTACATTAAAATCTGAAGAAGTTGAAAATCTGAGCGAAATATTTTGCAAGGCTATTACCTAGGATTTTTCTTGATTTTTTTCGAAAAATGGATTTTCTTGAGAATTACAGAATAGATGCTTTTAGGTATGCTGAATACGAATCTGTGGTCAAAACCCAAAAATTCGTGTAATTAGTCGAGTAATTAGCATACTAATTTTACTATAATTAATCTTAGGAGTAATTAATGGCATTAATAATGCGAAATGCTGTCATTTGACTAGAAATCCTTAATCAGCATGTAAAATAACGTCTATACCCAGATTTCCATTAAAATCTGAAGAAGTTGAAAATCTGAGCGAAATATTTTGCAAGGCTATTACCTAGGATTTTTCTTGATTTTTTTCGAAAAATGGATTTTCTTGAGAATTACAGAATAGATGCTTTTAGGTATGCTGAATACGAATCTGTGGTCAAAACCCAAAAATTCGTGTAATTAGTCGAGTAATTAGCATACTAATTTTACTATAATTAATCTTAGGAGTAATTAATGGCATTAATAATGCGAAATGCTGTCATTTGACTAGAAATCCTTAATCAGCATGTAAAATAACGTCTATACCCAGATTTCCATTAAAATCTGAAGAAGTTGAAAATCTGAGGAAAATATTTTGCAAGGCTATTACCTAGGATTTTTCTTGATTTTTTTCGAAAAATGGATTTTCTTGAGAATTCCAGGATAGATGCTTTTAGGTATGCTGAATACGAATCTGTGGTCAAAACCCAAAAATTCGTGTAATTAGTCGAGTAATTAGCATACTAATTTTACTATAATTAATCTTAGGAGTAATTAATGGCATTAATAATGCGAAATGCTGTCATTTGACTAGAAATCCTTAATCAGCATGTAAAATAACGTCTATACCCAGATTTCCATTAAAATCTGAAGAAGTTGAAAATCTGAGCAAAATATTTTGCAAGGCTATTACCTAGGATTTTTCTTGATTTTTTTCGAAAAATGGATTTTCTTGAGAATTTCAGGATAGATGCTTTTAGGTATGCTGAATACGAATCTGTGGTCAAAACCCAAAAATTCGTGTAATTAGTCGAGTAATTAGCATACTAATTTTACTATAATTAATCTTAGGAGTAATTAATGGCATTAATAATGCGAAATGCTGTTATTTGACTAGAAATCCTTAATCAGCATGTAAAATAACGTGTAAACACAGATTTACATTAAAATCTGAAGAAGTTGAAAATCTGAGGAAAATATTTTGCAAGGCTATTACCTAGGATTTTTCTTGATTTTTTTCGAAAAATGGATTTTCTTGAGAATTCCAGGATAGATGCTTTTAGGTATGCTGAATACGAATCTGTGGTCAAAACCCAAAAATTCGTGTAATTAGTCGAGTAATTAGCATACTAATTTTACTATAATTAATCTTAGGAGTAATTAATGGCATTAATAATGCGAAATGCTGTCATTTGACTAGAAATCCTTAATCAGCATGTAAAATAACGTCTATACACAGATTTCCATTAAAATCTGAAGAAGTTGAAAATCTGAGGAAAATATTTTGCAAGGCTATTACCTAGGATTTTTCTTGATTTTTTTCGAAAAATGGATTTTCTTGAGAATATCAGGATAGATGCTTTTAGGTATGCTGAATACGAATCTGTGGTCAAAACCCAAAAATTCGTGTAATTAGTCGAGTACTTAGCATACTAATTTTACTATAATTAATCTTAGGAGTAATTAATGGCTTCAATAATGCGAAATGCTGTCATTTGACTAGAAATCCTTAATCAGCATGCAAAATAACGTCTATACCCAGATTTCCATTAAAATCTGAAGAAGTTGAAAATCTGAGGAAAATATTTTGCAAGGCTATTACCTAGGATTTTTCTTGATTTTTTTCGAAAAATGGATTTTCTTGAGAATTTCAGGATAGATGCTTTTAGGTATGCTGAATACGAATCTGTGGTCAAAACCCAAAAATTCGTGTAATTAGTCGAGTAATTAGCATACTAATTTTACTATAATTAATCTTAGGAGTAATTAATGGCATTAATAATGCGAAATGCTGTCATTTGACTAGAAATCCTTAATCAGCATGTAAAATAACGTCTATACCCAGATTTCCATTAAAATCTGAAGAAGTTGAAAATCTGAGGAAAATATTTTGCAAGGCTATTATACCTAGGATTTTTCTTGATTTTTTTCGAAAAATGGATTTTCTTGAGAATTCCAGGATAGATGCTTTTAGGTATGCTGAATACGAATCTGTGGTCAAAACCCAAAAATTCGTGTAATTAGTCGAGTAATTAGCATACTAATTTTACTATAATTAAGCTTAGGAGTAATTAATGGCATTAATAATGCGAAATGCTGTTATTTGACTAGAAATCCTTAATCAGCATGTAAAATAACGTCTATACACAGATTTCCATTAAAATCTGAAGAAGTTGAAAATCTGAGCGAAATATTTTGCAAGGCTATTACCTAGGATTTTTCTTGATTTTTTTCGAAAAATGGATTTTCTTGAGAATTTCAGGATAGATGCTTTTAGGTATGCTGAATACGAATCTGTGGTCAAAACCCAAAAATTCGTGTAATTAGTCGAGTAATTAGCATACTAATTTTACTATAATTAATTTTAGGAGTAATTAATGGCATTAATAATGCGAAATGCTGTCATTTGACTAGAAATCCTTAATCAGCATGTAAAATAACGTATAAACACAGATTTACATTAAAATCTGAAAAAGTTGAAAATCTGAGGAAAATATTTTGCAAGGATTTTTCTTGATTTTTTTCGAAAAATGGATTTTCTTGAGAATTCCAGGATAGATGCTTTTAGGTATGCTGAATACGAATCTGTGGTCAAAACCCAAAAATTCGTGAAATTAGTCGAGTAATTAGCATACTAATTTTACTATAATTAATCTTAGGAGTAATTAATGGCATTAATAATGCGAAATGCTGTCATTTGACTAGAAATCCTTAATCAGCATGTAAAATAACGTCTATACCCAGATTTCCATTAAAATCTGAAGAAGTTGAAAATCTGAGCAAAATATTTTGCAAGGCTATTACCTAGGATTTTTCTTGATTTTTTTCGAAAAATGGATTTTCTTGAGAATTCCAGGATAGATGCTTTTAGGTATGCTGAATACGAATCTGTGGTCAAAACCCAAAAATTCGTGTAATTAGTCGAGTAATTAGCATACTAATTTCACTATAATTAATCTTAGGAGTAATTAATGGCATTAATAATGCGAAATGCTGTCATTTGACTAGAAATCCTTAATCAGCATGCAAAATAATGTCTATACCCAGATTTCCATTAAAATCTGAAGAAGTTGAAAATCTGAGGAAAATATTTTGCAAGGCTATTACCTAGGATTTTTCTTGATTTTTTTCGAAAAATGGATTTTCTTGAGTATTCCAGGATAGATGCTTTTGGGTATGCTGAATACGAATCTGTGGTCAAAACCCAAAAATTCGTGTAATTAGTCGAGTACTTAGCATACTAATTTTACTATAATTAATCTTAGGAGTAATTAATGGCTTCAATAATGCGAAATGCTGTCATTTGACTAGAAATCCTTATCAGCATGCAAAATAATGTCTATACCCAGATTCCATTAAAATCTGAAGAAGTTGAAAATCTGAGGAAAATATTTCGCAAGGCTATTACCTAGGATTTTTCTTGATTTTTTTCGAAAATGGATTTTCTTGAGTATTACAGAATAGATGCTTTTTGGTATGCTGAATACGAATCTGTGGTCAAAACCCAAAAATTCGTGTAATTAGTTGAGTACTTAGCATACTAATTTTACTATAATTAATCTTAGGAGTAATTAATGGCAATAATAATGCCAAATGCTGTTATTTGACTAGAAATCCTTAATCACCATGTAAAGTAACGTCTATACCCAGATTTCCATTTTCGAAAAACGGATTTTCTTGAGAATTTCAGGATAGATGCTTTTAGGTATGCTGAATACGAATCTGTGGTCAAAACCCAAAAATTCGTGTAATTAGTCGAGTAATTAGCATACTAATTTTACTATAATTAATCTTAGGAGTAATTAATGGCATTAATAATGCGAAATGCTGTCATTTGACTAGAAATCCTTAATCAGCATGTAAAATAACGTCTATACCCAGATTTCCATTAAAATCTGAAGAAGTTGAAAATCTGAGGAAAATATTTTGCAAGGCTATTATACCTAGGATTTTTCTTGATTTTTTTCGAAAAATGGATTTTCTTGAGAATATCAGGATAGATGCTTTTTGGTATGCTGAATACGAATCTGTGGTCAAAACCCAAAAATTCGTGTAATTAGTCGAGTACTTAGCATACTAATTTTACTATAATTAATCTTAGGAGTAATTAATGGCTTCAATAATGCGAAATGCTGTCATTTGACTAGAAATCCTTAATCAGCATGCAAAATAATGTCTATACCCAGATTTCCATTAAAATCTGAAGAAGTTGAAAATCTGAGGAAAATATTTTGCAAGGCTATTACCTAGGATTTTTCTTGATTTTTTCGAAAAATGGATTTTCTTGAGAATTACAGAATAGATGCTTTTAGGTATGCTGAATACGAATCTGTGGTCAAAACCCAAAAATTCGTGTAATTAGTCGAGTAATTAGCATACTAATTTTACTATAATTAATCTTAGGAGTAATTAATGGCATTAATAATGGGAAATGCTGTCATTTGACTAGAAATCCTTAATCAGCATGTAAAATAACGTCTATACCCAGATTTCCATTAAAATCTGAAGAAGTTGAAAATCTGAGCAAAATATTTTGCAAGGCTATTGCCTAGGATTTTTCTTGATTTTTTTCGAAAAACGGATTTTCTTGAGAATTTCAGGATAGATGCTTTTAGGTATGCTGAATACGAATCTGTGGTCAAAACCCAAAAATTCGTGTAATTAGTCGAGTAATTAGCATACTAATTTTACTATAATTAAGCTTAGGAGTAATTATTGGCATTAATAATGCGAAATGCTGTTATTTGACTAGAAATCCTTAATCAGCATGTAAAATAACGTGTAAACACAGATTTACATTAAAATCTGAAGAAGTTGAAAATCTGAGCGAAATATTTTGCAAGGCTATTACCTAGGATTTTTCTTGATTTTTCTCGAAAAATGGATTTTCTTGAGAATTTCAGAATAGATGCTTTTAGGTATGCTGAATACGAATCTGTGGTCAAAACCCAAAAATTCGTGTAATTAGTCGAGTAATTAGCATACTAATTTTACTATAATTAATCTTAGGAGTAATTAATGGCATTAATAATGCGAAATGCTGTTATTTGACTAGAAATCCTTAATCAGCATGCAAAATAATGTCTATACCCAGATTTCCATTAAAATCTGAAGAAGTTGAAAATCTGAGGAAAATATTTTGCAAGGCTATTACCTAGGATTTTTCTTGATTTTTTTCGAAAAATGGATTTTCTTGAGTATTCCAGGATAGATGCTTTTGGGTATGCTGAATACGAATCTGTGGTCAAAACCCAAAAATTCGTGTAATTAGTCGAGTACTTAGCATACTAATTTTACTATAATTAATCTTAGGAGTAATTAATGGCTTCAATAATGCGAAATGCTGTCATTTGACTAGAAATCCTTAATCAGCATGCAAAATAATGTCTATACCCAGATTTCCATTAAAATCTGAAGAAGTTGAAAATCTGAGGAAAATATTTCGCAAGGCTATTACCTAGGATTTTTCTTGATTTTTTTCGAAAAATGGATTTTCTTGAGTATTACAGAATAGATGCTTTTAGGTATGCTGAATACGAATCTGTGGTCAAAACCCAAAAATTCGTGTAATTAGTTGAGTACTTAGCATACTAATTTTACTATAATTAATCTTAGGAGTAATTAATGGCAATAATAAATGCCAAATGCTGTTATTTGACTAGAAATCCTTAACCACCATGTAAAGTAACGTCTATACCCAGATTTCCATTTTCGAAAAACGGATTTTCTTGAGAATTTCAGGATAGATGCTTTTAGGTATGCTGAATAAGAATCTATGGTCAAAACCCAAAAATTCGTGGAAATAGTCGAGTAATTAGCATACTAATTTTACTATAATTAATCTTAGGAGTAATTAATGGCATTAATAATGCGAAATGCTGTCATTTGACTAGATATCCTTAATCAGCATGTAAAATAACGTCTATACCCAGACTTCCATTAAAATCTGAAGAAGTTGAAAATCTGAGGAAAATATTTTGCAAGGCTATTGCCTAGGATTTTTCTTGATTTTTTTTCGAAAAAATGGATTTTCTTGAGAATTACAGAATAGATGCTTTTAGGTATGCTGAATACGAATCTGTGGTCAAAACCCAAAAATTCGTGTAATTAGTCGAGTAACTAGCATACTTATTTTACTATAATTAATCTTAGGAGTAATTAATGGCATTAATAATGCGAAATGCTGTCATTTGACAAGAAATCCTTAATCAGCATGTAAAATAACGTCTATACCCAGATTTCCATTAAAATCTGAAGAAGTTGAAAATCTGAGGAAAATATTTTGCAAGGCTATTACCTAGGATTTTTCTTGATTTTTTTCGAAAAATGGATTTTCTTGAGAATTACAGGATAGATGCTTTTAGGTATGCTGAATACGAATCTGTGGTCAAAACCCAAAAATTCGTGTAATTAGTCGAGTAATTAGCATACTAATTTTACTATAATTAATCTTAGGAGTAATTAATGGCATTAATAATGCGAAATGCTGTCATTTGACTAGAAATCCTTAATCAGCATGTAAAATAACGTCTATACCCAGATTTCCATTAAAATCTGAAGAAGTTGAAAATCTGAGGAAAATATTTTGCAAGGCTATTACCTAGGATTTTTCTTGATTTTTTTCGAAAAATGGATTTTCTTGAGAATTCCAGGATAGATGCTTTTAGGTATGCTGAATACGAATCTGTGGTCAAAACCCAAAAATTCGTGTAATTAGTCGAGTAATTAGCATACTAATTTTACTATAATTAAGCTTAGGAGTAATTATTGGCATTAATAATGCGAAATGCTGTTATTTGACTAGAAATCCTTAATCAGCATGTAAAATAACGTGTAAACACAGATTTACATTAAAATCTGAAGAAGTTGAAAATCTGAGCGAAATATTTTGCAAGGCTATTACCTAGGATTTTTCTTGATTTTTCTCGAAAAATGGATTTTCTTGAGAATTACAGAATAGATGCTTTTAGGTATGCTGAATACGAATCTGTGGTCAAAACCCAAAAATTCGTGTAATTAGTCGAGTAATTAGCATAATAATTTTACTATAATTAAGCTTAGGAGTAATTAATGGCATTAATAATGCGAAATGCTGTCATTTGACTAGAAATCCTTAATCAGCATGTAAAATAACGTCTAAACACAGATTTACATTAAAATCTGAAGAAGTTGAAAATCTGAGCGAAATATTTTGCAAGGCTATTACCTAGGATTTTTCTTGATTTTTCTCGAAAAATGGATTTTCTTGAGAATTTCAGAATAGATGCTTTTAGGTATGCTGAATACGAATCTGTGGTCAAAACCCAAAAATTCGTGTAATTAGTCGAGTAATTAGCATACTAATTTTACTATAATTAATCTTAGGAGTAATTAATGGCATTAATAATGCGAAATGCTGTCATTTGACTAGAAATCCTTAATCAGCATGTAAAATAACGTCTATACCCAGATTTCCATTAAAATCTGAAGAAGTTGAAAATCTGAGGAAAATATTTTGCAAGGCTATTACCTAGGATTTTTCTTGATTTTTTTCGAAAAATGGATTTTCTTGAGAATTCCAGGATAGATGCTTTTAGGTATGCTGAATACGAATCTGTGGTCAAAACCCAAAAATTCGTGTAATTAGTCGAGTACTTAGCATACTAATTTTACTATAATTAATCTTAGGAGTAATTAATGGCTTCAATAATGCGAAATGCTGTCATTTGACTAGAAATCCTTAATCAGCATGCAAAATAATGTCTATACCCAGATTTCCATTAAAATCTGAAGAAGTTGAAAATCTGAGGAAAATATTTTGCAAGGCTATTACCTAGGATTTTTCTTGATTTTTTCGAAAAATGGATTTTCTTGAGAATTACAGAATAGATGCTTTTAGGTATGCTGAATACGAATCTGTGGTCAAAACCCAAAAATTCGTGTAATTAGTCGAGTAATTAGCATACTAATTTTACTATAATTAATCTTAGGAGTAATTAATGGCATTAATAATGCGAAATGCTGTCATTTGACTAGAAATCCTTAATCAGCATGTAAAATAACGTCTATACCCAGATTTCCATTAAAATCTGAAGAAGTTGAAAATCTGAGGAAAATATTTTGCAAGGCTATTACCTAGGATTTTTCTTGATTTTTTTCGAAAAATGGATTTTCTTGAGAATTTCAGGATAGATGCTTTTAGGTATGCTGAATACGAATCTGTGGTCAAAACCCAAAAATTCGTGTAATTAGTCGAGTAATTAGCATACTAATTTTACTATAATTAATCTTAGGAGTAATTAATGGCATTAATAATGCGAAATGCTGTCATTTGACTAGAAATCCTTAATCAGCATGTAAAATAACGTCTATACCCAGATTTCCATTAAAATCTGAAGAAGTTGAAAATCTGAGGAAAATATTTTGCAAGGCTATTGCCTAGGATTTTTCTTGATTTTTTTCGAAAAATGGATTTTCTTGAGAATTCCAGGATAGATGCTTTTAGGTATGCTGAATACGAATCTGTGGTCAAAACCCAAAAATTCGTGTAATTAGTCGAGTAATTAGCATACTAATTTTACTATAATTAATCTTAGGAGTAATTAATGGCATTAATAATGCGAAATGCTGTCATTTGACTAGAAATCCTTAATCAGCATGTAAAATAACGTATAAACACAGATTTACATTAAAATCTGAAGAAGTTGAAAATCTGAGGAAAATATTTTGCAAGGCTATTACCTAGGATTTTTCTTGATTTTTTTCGAAAAATGGATTTTCTTGAGAATTCCAGGATAGATGCTTTTGGGTATGCTGAATACGAATCTGTGGTCAAAACCCAAAAATTCGTGTAATTAGTCGAGTACTTAGCATACTAATTTTACTATAATTAATCTTAGGAGTAATTAATGGCTTCAATAATGCGAAATGCTGTCATTTGACTAGAAATCCTTAATCAGCATGCAAAATAATGTCTATACCCAGATTTCCATTAAAATCTGAAGAAGTTGAAAATCTGAGGAAAATACCTAGGATTTTTCTTGATTTTTTTCGAAAAATGGATTTTCTTGAGTATTACAGAATAGATGCTTTTAGGTATGCTGAATACGAATCTGTGGTCAAAACCCAAAAATTCGTGTAATTAGTTGAGTACTTAGCATACTAATTTTACTATAATTAATCTTAGGAGTAATTAATGGCAATAATAATGCCAAATGCTGTTATTTGACTAGAAATCCTTAATCACCATGTAAAGTAACGTCTATACCCAGATTTCCATTTTCGAAAAACGGATTTTCTTGAGAATTTCAGGATAGATGCTTTTAGGTATGCTGAATACGAATCTATGGTCAAAACCCAAAAATTCGTGGAAATAGTCGAGTAATTAGCATACTAATTTTACTATAATTAATCTTAGGAGTAATTAATGGCATTAATAATGCGAAATGCTGTCATTTGACTAGATATCCTTAATCAGCATGTAAAATAA
>NC_092226.1:10385552-10432290 GCF_036320965.1 Panulirus ornatus | reverse complement strand
AAAGAAATGGCCCACCCCACCCCCAATACACATGTATATACATACACGTCCACACTCGCAAATATCCATACCCATACATCTCAATGTACACATATATATAAAGACACAGACACATACATATATACACATGCACACAATTCACACTGTCTGCCCTTATTCATTCCCATCACCACCTCGCCACACACGGAATAACATCCCCCTCCCCCCTCATGTGTGCGAGGTGGCGCTAGGAAAAGACAACAAAGGCCCCATTCGTTCACACTCAGTCTCTAGCTATCATGCAATAATGCCCGAAACCACAGCTCCCTTTCCACACCCAAGCCCCACAGAACTTTCCATGGTTTACCTTAGACGCTTCACATGCCCTGATTGAATCCAATGAAAGCACGTCGACCCCGGTATACCACATCGATCCAATTCACTCTATTCCTTGCCCGCCTTTCACCCTCCTGCATCTTCAGGCTCCGATCACTCAAAATCTTTTTCACTCCATCTTTCCACCTCCAGTTTTCTCTCCCACTTCTCCTCGTTCCCTCACACTGTCTGCCCTTATTCATTCCCATCGCCACCTCGCCACACATGGAATAACATCCCCCTCCCCCCTCATGTGTGCGAGGTAGCGCTAGGAAAAGACAACAAAGGCCCCATTCGTTCACACTCAGTCTCTAGCTATCATGCAATAATGCCCGAAACCACAGCTCCCTTTCCACACCCAAGCCCCACAGAACTTTCCATGGTTTACCTTAGACGCTTCACATGCCCTGATTGAATCCATTGAAAGCACGTCGACCCCGGTATACCACATCGATCCAATTCACTCTATTCCTTGCCCGCCTTTCACCCTCCTGCATCTTCAGGCTCCGATCACTCAAAATCTTTTTCACTCCATCTCTCCACCTCCAATTTTCTCTCCCACTTCTCCTCGTTCCCTCCACCTCTGACACATATATCTTCTTGGTCAATCTTTCCTCACTCATTCTGGCCATGTGCCCAAACCATTTCAAAACACCCTCTTCTGCTCTTTTAACCACGCTCTTTTTATTTCCACACATCTCTCTTACCCTTACATTACTTACTCGATCAAACCACCTCACACTACATATTGTCCTCAAACATCTCATTTCCTGCACATCCACCCTCCTGCGCACAACTCTATCCATAGCCCACGCCTCGCAACCATACAACATTGTTGGAACCACTATTCCTTCAAACATACCCATTTTTGCTTTCCGAGATAATGTTCTCGACTTCCACACATTCTTCAAGGCTCCCAGGATTTTCGCCCCCCTCCCCCACCCTATGATTCACTTCCGCTTCCATGGTTCCATCCGCTGCCAGATCCACTCCCAGATATCTAGAACACTTTACTTCCTCCAGTTTTTCTCCATTCAAACTTACTTCCCAATTGACTTGACCCTCAACTCTACTCTACCTAATAACCTTGCTCTTATTCACATTTACTCTTAACTTTCTTCTTTCACACACTTTACCAAACTCAGTCACCAGCTTCTGCAGTTTCTCACATGAATCAGCCAGTATATATATTTTGCTTTGTCGCTGTCTCCCGCGTTTGCGAGGTAGCGCAAGGAAACAGACGAAAGAAATGGTCCAACCCATCCCCATACACATGTATATACATACACGTCCACACACGCAAATATACATACCCATACATCTCAATGTGCACATATATGTACACACACAGACATATACATATATACACATGCACACAATTCACACTGTCTGCCTTTATTCATTCCCATCGCCACCTCGCCACACATGGAATAACATCCCCCTCCCCCCTCATATATATATATATATATATATATATATATATATATATATATATATATATATATATATATATATATACATATAATTATACTTTGTCGCTGTCTCCCGCGACGAAGATTCGTCTGGTAAACTTACGTAATACGCTTACTGCATTGTTCTCTCCTATGTTTCTTCTTATATTTTATTGCTTAGATTCTGTGAATATGGTTAAACTTACAATAATTTTATACTGCCTTGACATTGCATCTATTTTCCTCTACAAAACTAGATCGCAGGGAATGTTTAAATTTACTACTTACTACTAAAAAACGAGCGTCCCTTTCATTTGTGCATTCACTAAATCTTAATCAATATTCAGGTGCTGGACGAGGATGTGGACATGGAGGAGGAGGTATATAGACTGACCCAGCAAGGATTCACTTACACTGAACCGTCGCAGTGGCGCGTCCGTCTTATTCCCCGCGGGCAGGCCGCGTTCTGCGCAATGCCTGAGGTTAAGGTCAACTTCCCGTACCAGTACGACTGCTTCATCCTTGCACACCACGCCATCTCCGACGGCATAACAATTGCCACGCTCATTCAGGGCGTGTTGGATATTCTGAATGACCTCCTCAGTGATCGTCCGGTCAATGATGCTGTGCAGTTAGGCAAGTTTTCCAAGGCAGAGAAGATAGTGCAAGTGAAATGCAAGATTAGAGAGGATCTGATAAGGAACCCGCAACGCTTGGAAGCTCTGATAGGGACACTACCTCCTCCAGAGAAGTCGCTGCTTTTGCTGGAGGCTTTTCACCGCCCTGCCGACGTCACGCCGAGGACCAGACACGTCAGGCGGATGCTGGAACCTTGGTTGACAGACGGGTTTCGGGCCAAGAGTAAGACGATGGGCGTTACTTTAAACAGTTCCTTTGTGGCCGTGATCCATGCAGCCATCACGGAACTTGCGAGGGAGGAGGGGATCGTGCGTGATTCCTATAGGCTCAGTTCCCTCAACGTGGTGAACCTACGTCGCTACATGACATCCTCGAGGCCGCTACCGCTGGGAGGGTACACCACCAGTCTCTCGTACTCCGTCGACGTGGGCAAGGACGTGAGAGAGACCTTCTGGCAACACTGTAGGAAAATCAACCAGGAGCTCCAAGACCACCTGAAACTTGGCGTCGCTTTGGAGCAGAAGGTGGCCGTCGAGATGGCCGAAGAGGCGATATCCCCTGATGATTACTACGACAACCCTCCCACGGTCACCCATGACTTCACGGTCTCCAACATGGGCGATATGTCATTGATGACTCCAGGCGTTGGCAAGCACGTGCAGATCACATCTCTGCAGCCGCTCAACACCATCCATAAATACATTCATATGAACTGCCATCAAATCTTCACTTTCCGTGGTCGCTGTCCATATACCTTAAGTTACGTGACAGATTACATGACCCAAGAAACGGCGAACAGGTTGGCAGACAAAGTCGTCTTCCTTCTTGAAGGCCTGATAAGCAAGTAGAATCTGCTTTCTCATTCTATCTTTTCTTTTTCCCCGCTTATCTTTGTTGCTGGAGGAGACACTGCTTCAAAAACTACAAGCAATGACGACTTAGTACGTCCCCGGGAGGAGAATGTTCTCTTAGCGATGAAAATGTCGCCAAACTAACCAATACTAACTCAGTACTGCAATATACGTATATGTGGTGGAGGGAGATTTTTCTTTTTTCACTGGATTTATCACACAAAAATGACACAAATAATGCATATAGTATGTTTCTGTCACAAAGTTGATTTTCTATTTAAAACTAGAATGAGAAGAGTTATGGAGACTGATATGCTGAATCTCTGATAGCTGACAAACTAGTCAGAAATGTCGTGTGCAGTCGTGAAAGATAAGGATAGAAACTAGTAAGTGTGGCACTGCTTGTTAGGAAGCAGTGTGAGTCACACACATTGCATTATACAACGAACTACCGTGGTCCTTTCACACCTGTATACAATACATACTTGATGACTGTTATCCGCGTTAACAAGTCTGCGCAAGGAACATAGGCAGAAGGGCTGCGTTCGCTCAAATCCATTCTCTAGCTGTAATGTGCAATGCACCAAAAACCACAGCTCCCCATCCATAACCAGTACCTACAGACCTTTCTTTGGTTTACCTTTGCCGCTTGGGATGCCCTGATTTAGTTCAAGCTGATAGCACGTCGACCCCTGTATACCACATCGTTCTAATTCACTCCATCTCTTGCAACCTTTTTCACCCTCCTGCATGTTCATGCCCCGTTTACTCAAAATGCTTTTCACTCAATCCTTACATCTAAAATTCAGTCTTCCAGTACTTCTTGTCTCTCCACGTCTGATTCATATATCCTCTTTGTCAACCTCACCTTGCTCATTTCTCCAGATGTCCGAACCATTTCATCACAACCTCTTCAGCTCTCTCTGTGCTACACTATTTTTATCACAAAACATCTCTTTTACCCTTTCATTACTTATTCGGTCAAACCTTTCCATGGTTTACCCCGGACACTTCACATACCCTGGGTCGGTCCATTGGCAGCACGTCGACCCCAACTCTCTACACTGTAGGGTGCACGGAGTACTGTGTGCTAGTGTGTGGGGTGCAGAGATCAGGGACTGTAAACTGCAGGGTCAGGGTGCTTTAGTGTGTAGGCTGCAAGGATCAGGATGCACCAGTGTGTAAAGTGCGAGGGTCAGGCTGCTAAAAGGTGTAGGATGTAAAGGGAAGAAGACAACAACAACGAGCTGCAGCTACAGCAGCTACAGCAGCAGCAGGAACAACAACAACAGCCACAGCTGGTGCTGCGGGAGGGAAGCCAAACAATCATGCGCTACCAGAGGCATGAGAGAGCCGAAACCTACACACACTCACACACACACCCCGCTAACACTCTCCCACTGTTTAGCAAGGCGGACGCACGCTCACACACCCTTCCTCAGCCTAAACTCCCTCCCTGTCTCTCATTCCCTCTCCCCTTTTCACACTTACACACACACACACAAACATACACACACCAGCAGCCGTACTCTAATACACCCTACATACTTACATCATCCCACCTTTAGTCCCACCCTTACGGACTGCCCTTGGCAAACGATAGAGGAACAGGGGGGAGGTGTGTGTGTGTGTGTATGTGTGCACAGTGTAACATAACGGAGTAATGTGGCGGTACAGCGAGGGCAAGAACAGCCCGTATTGATTGTGGTGATTCGCTGCACTGTGTTGTGGTTACCGGGGATGGACCAGGTAAGACGACTAACGTATGAACCTGTTTTCTCAATCTTCGTATTACCATGTCTTGATAGCCAGAAGGGAAAATGAAACACGAAGAAAGATATGTTTTCGAAGATTTGGATCTTCGTGCTTCGTTTTCCTCGTTGCTACCTGCATGATCCTTGAATCACGTGTTGTTGTTTTTTTGGGGTTTTTTTTGGCGACAAATCTCCTCCGTCTGTCACTGTGTACACATAGAGACGCAGAAAGCAACCAAGGTCGTTCGCCACCACGAGGGGCCAACAAGGCCACGTAAATGTGGTGTCGTGAGAATTAGCCTTGTCTCTCGCCCTTGAGACCACAGGTGGACGAACCTTACATTAATGCACGTGGATTTCATCCATCAGTAACCCACAGCTGCGAAGATGACGTCTACAGGTTAATAATACCACCTCTGATCAATATGGTTCTAATCAATCGGGTTATATTTCATCCCTGTGATCAACTTCGGCTGTCCCAGGTGGGTCAATTCACAATGCCATTAAGGCACTGGATTTTTTTTTGTCCAATTATGATATACAGCATCCAATAGCCTCTCCTTCACTATCGTTATCTTTTCCATCGCTGTAATCTTACATTTTTTTTTTTTCTTCTCCCATCAGTGTCATCAACATCATCACCTTGATCGACATTATTACTCCTTCAACCATTCTAATTTTCGTTTTCTGTAACCATCTTCATTAGACATCTCCACCACTGACATCATCTATTCTTTGACTATCCTCATCACTCCCTCAATCACCCTCATTCTTTTCAGTACATCCACCATCCTCGTAGCTTTCACCAACAATGATCATCATCCCAATCTCCTCCAACAATAATCAGGCATTCGTACTTACACCATCACTGTGACCGTCTTCACCACCAAACACATTATCATCCCCAATCACCATCAGTGCCTTCTTTCTCACCATCACTCATCATTTTCGCACCACTATCATCATAGTAATTATTTGGCTCAAGTGATATTTTCAGGAACACTGCACGTTTCTCTCCGGTCCAAGGACACAGCTACATTAATATAGTTCTGATCTTACCTTGAATGCAAATCTTCACTCTTTTCTTAAATATCTATCATAGGAATGTTTTTACGCGCACGCACACATACACACACACACACACAAACTCTCTCTCTCTCTCTCTCTCTCTCTCTCTCTCTCTCTCTCTCTCTCTCTATATATATATATATATATATATATATATATATATATATATATATATATATATATATATATATATACATATATATTTATACATACATATATATATATATATATATATATATATATATATATATATATATATATATATATATATATATATATATATATATATATATATATATATTTATACATATATATATATATATATATATATATATATATATATATATATAAATATATATATATATATATATATATATATATATGTATATATATATATATATTGAAACCACACTGCTCTTCCCCAATCTGACGCTCTCTGCATGCCTTGACCCTCTCAATCAATACTCTCCCATATATTTTCCCAGGAATACTCAACAAACTTATACCTCTGCAATCTGAACACTCGCCTTTATCCCCTTTGCCTTTGTACAATGACATTACGCGTCCATTCCGCTAATCCCCAGGCACTTCACCATGAACCATACATACACAGAATATCCTCACCAACCAGTCAACAACACAGTCACCACCTTTTTTAATAAATTCCACTGCAATACCATCCAAATCCGCCGCCTTGCCAGCTTTCTTCTTCCGCAAAGCTTTCACTACCTCTTCTCTGCTTACCAAATCATTCTCCCTAACCCTCTCACTTCGCACACCACCTCGACCAAAACATCCTATATCTGCCACTCTATCATCAAATACATTCAACAAACCTTCAAAATACTCACTCCATCTCCCTCTCACTTCACCACTACTTGTTATTACCTCCCCATTAGCCTCCTTCACTGATGTTCCCATTTGTTCTCTTGTCTTACGCACTTTATTTACCTCCTTCCAAAACATCATTTATTCTCCCTAGAATTCAATGATACTATCTCATCCCAACTCTCATTTGCCCTCTTTGTCACCTCTTGCACCTCTCTCTTGACCTCTTGGTTCCCAGTGAATGTCGGTTTGCGGCAGGGGTGCGTGATGTCTCCATGGATGCTTGATTTGTTTATGGATGGAAATGTTAGGGAGGTGAATGCAAGAGTTTTGGAGAGAAAGGCAAGTATGCAGTCTGTTGTGGATGAGAAGGCTTAGGAAAAGAGTCAGCTGTTGTTCGCTAATGATACAGCGCTGGTGGCTGATTTGGGTGAGAAACTGCAGAAGTTGGAGACTGAGTTTGGTAAAGTGTGCGAAAGAAGAAAGCCGAGAGTAAAAAAATGTATATAAGAGCAAAGTTATTAGGTTCAGTAGGGATGAGGGACAAGTAAATTGGGAGGAATCTTTGAATGGAGAAAAGCTGGAGGAAGTGAAGTGTTCTAGATATCTGGGAGAGAATTTGGCAGCGAATGAAACCATGGAAGAAGAAGTGAGTCACAGGGTGGGGGAGGGGGCGAAAGTTTTGGGAGCGTTGAAGAATGTGTGGAAGGCGAGAACGTTATCTCGTACAGCAAAAATGGGTATGTTTGAAGGAATAGTGGTTCCAACAATGTTATATGGTTGTGAGGCATGGGCTATAGATACCGTTGTACGAAGGAGGGTGGATGTGTTGGAGATAAGATGTTTGAGGACAATATGTGGTATGAGGTGGTTTGATCGAGTAAGTGATGAAAGGGTGAGAGAGATGTGTGGTAATAAAAAGAGTGTGGTTGAGAGAGCAGAAGAGGGTGTATTGAAATGGTTTGGTCACGTGGAGAGAATGAGTGAGGAAAGAGTGAAAAAGATTTTGAGCGATCGGGGCCTGAACATACAGGAGGGTGAAAGGCGTGCAAGGAATAAAGTGAATTGAAACGATGTGGTATACCGGGGTCGACGAGCTGTCAATGGCATGAATCAGGATTGAACCAGGATTGAAACAATGGAAAGTTTTGTGGGGTCTGGATGTGGAAAGTCAGCTGTGGTTTCGGTGCACTGCACATGACAGCTAGAGACTGAGTCTGAACGATAGTGGCTTTGCTGTCTTTTCCGAGCTTTACCTCGCTAACGCGGGAGACAACGACAAAGTATGATAATAATATATATATATATATATATATATATATATATATATATATATATATATATATATATATATATATATATATATATATATATATATATATGTGTGTGTGTGTGTGTGTGTGTGATGGGTGTTTATGTAAGCGTGAATATATATATATTTTTTTTTTTTTTTTTTCAAACTATTCGCCATTTCCCGCGTTAGCGAGGTAGCGTTAAGAACAGAGGACTGGGCCATTGAGGGAATATCTTCACCTGGCCCCCTTCTCTGTTCCTTCTTTTGGAAAATTAAAAAAAAAAAAATTGAGAGGGGAGGATTTCCAGCCCCCCGCTCCCTCCCCTTTTAGTCGCCTTCTACATCACGCAGGGAATACGTGGGAAGTATTCTTTCTCCCCTATATATATGTATATATATATATATATATATATATATATATATATATATATATATATATATATATATATAATTCTCTTTTTTTTTCATACTATTCGCCATTTCCCGCGATAGCGAGGTAGCGTTAAGAACAGAAAAAAAAAAAAAAAAAAATATATATATATATATATATATATATATATATATATATATATATATATATATATATATATCTTTTTTTTTTTTTTTTTTTTTTGCTTTGTCGCTGTCTCCCGCGTTTGCGAGGTAGCGCAAGGAAACAGACGAAAGAAATGGCTCAACCCACCCCCATACACATGTATATACATACGTCCACACACACAAATATACATACCTACACAGCCTTCCATGGTTTACCCCAGACGCTTCACATGCCTTGATTCAATCCACTGAAAGCACGTCAACCCCGGTATACCACATCGCTCCAATTCACTCTATTCCTTGCCCTCCTTTCACCCTCCTGCATATTCAGGCCCCGATCACAAAATCTTTTTCACTCCATCTTTCCACCTCCAATTTGGTCTCCCTCTTCTCCTCGTTCCCTCCACCTCCGACACATATATCCTCTTGGTCAATCTTTCCTCACTCATTCTCTCCATGTGCCCAAACCATTTCAAAACACCCATTTCCTATTTGCATGATTGTCTAATTCTTTTCTGAAATATAACTAAGCATTTTTCCATATACATATACATATATATATATACTCAAGATGAAATTATGAGTCATTATATAATGTCAATACAAGTGCTATTCTCTTCTAGGCACATGGGAATATATGCCCTTGTTACATTACTCAGTTTCTATATTATCATATTCGTAATATGCGTGACCTCAATTTCTATCCCCCTCTTAATAACGCTCCTCTAATAAAGAGCGATATTATCAACGAGTTCTTAACAGATATACGAGGTCGCCAGCAGCAGAAATGATCACAGTGTCTAGCATGTTTTCCATCCCAAGTTTTGGAGTGTGTTATATGTAAGATGTCTCTCCGCTGTGTTTAGATTTCGCGTATTGCTCAGGACCGAGCCGTCCGTGTTCAGCTTATTCAGGGTAATTGAAATTACCCAATTGCAATGTACACCGAAGGAGTTCTACACTCTAGGGGGCTCTATCTCTGGATTTTTTTTTCTTTAATGTTATGGCCTCTGAATTATATATATATATATATATATATATATATATATATTTTTTTTTTTTTTTTTTTTTTATACTTTGTCGCTGTCTCCCGCGTTTGCGAGGTAGCGCAAGGAAACAGACGAAAGAAATGGCCCCCCCCCCATACACATGTACATACACACGTCCACACACGCAAATATACATACCTACACAGCTTTCCATGGTTTACCCCAGACGCTTCACATGCCTTGATTCAATCCACTGACAGCACGTCAACCCCTGTATACCACATGACTCCAATTCACTCTATTCCTTGCCCTCCTTTCACCCTCCTGCATGTTCAGGCCCCGATCACACAAAATCTTTTTCACTCCATCTTTCCACCTCCAATTTGGTCTCCCTCTTCTCCTCGTTCCCTCCACCTCCGACACATATATCCTCTTGGTCAATCTCTCCTCACTCATTCTCTCCATGTGCCCAAACCATTTCAAAACACCCTCTTCTGCTCTCTCAACCACGCTCTTTTTATTTCCACACATCTCTCTTACCCTTACGTTACTTACTCGATCAAACCACCTCACACCACACATTGTCCTCAAACATCTCATTTCCAGCACATCCATCCTCCTGCGCACATCTCCATCCATAGCCCACGCCTCGCAACCATACAACATTGTTGGAACCACTATTCCCTCAAACATACCCATTTTCGCTTTCCGAGATAATGTTCTCGACTTCCACACATTTTTCAAGGCTCCCAAAATTTTCGCCCCCTCCCCCACCCTATGATCCACTTCCGCTTCCATGGTTCCATCCGCTGACAGATCCACTCCCAGATATCTAAAACACTTCACTTCCTCCAGTTTTTCTCCATTCAAACTCACCTCCCAATTGACTTGACCCTCACCCCTACTGTACCTAATAACCTTGCTCTTATTCACATTTACTCTCAACTTTCTTCTTCCACACACTTTGCCAAACTCAGTCACCAGCTTCTGCAGTTTCTCACATGAATCAGCCACCAGCGCTGTATCATCAGCGAACAACAACTGACTCACTTCCCAAGCTCTCTCATCCCCAACAGACTTCATACTTGCCCCTCTTTCCAGGACTCTTGCATTTACCTCCCTTACAACCCCATCCATAAACAAATTAAACAACCATGGAGACATCACACACCCCTGCCGCAAACCTACATTCACTGAGAACCAATCACTTTCCTCTCTTCCTACACGTACACATGCCTTACATCCTCGATAAAAACTTTTCACTGCTTCTAACAACTTGCCTCCCACACCATATATTCTTAATACCTTCCACAGAGCATCTCTATCAACTCTATCATATGCCTTCTCCAGATCCATAAATGCTACATACAAATCCATTTGGACGATTTTTGCAGGGAAAAAATGCAATTGAGTGGGAGAAGTATAAAAGAAAGAGACAGGAGGTCAAGAGAAAGGTGCAAGAGGTGAAAAAAAGGGCAAATGAGAGTTGGGGTGAGAGACTATCAGTAAATTTTAGGGAGAATAAAAAGATGTTCTGGAAGGAGGTAAATAGGGTGCGTAAGACAAGGGAGCAAATGGGAACTTCAGTGAAGGGCGCAAATGGGGAGGTGATAACAAGTAGCGGTGATGTGAGAAGGAGATGGAATGAGTATTTTGAAGGTTTGTTGAATGTGTCTGATGACAGAGTGGCAGATATAGGGTGTTTTGGTCGAGGTGGTGTGCAAAGTGAGAGGGTTAGGGAAAATGATTTGGTAAACAGAGAAGAGGTAGTAAAAGCTTTGCGGAAGATGAAAGCCGGCAAGGCAGCAGGTTTGGATGGTATTGCAGTGGAATTTATTAAAAAAGGGGGTGACTGTATTGTTGACTGGTTGGTAAGGTTATTTAATGTATGTATGACTCATGGTGAGGTGCCTGAGGATTGGCGGAATGCGTGCATAGTGCCATTGTACAAAGGCAAAGGGGATAAGAGTGAGTGCTCAAATTACAGAGGTATAAGTTTGTTGAGTATTCCTGGTAAATTATATGGGAGGGTATTGATCGAGAGGGTGAAGGCATGTACAGAGCATCAGATTGGGGAAGAGCAGTGCGGTTTCAGAAGTGGTAGAGGATGTGTGGATCAGGTGTTTGCTTTGAAGAATGTATGTGAGAAATACTTAGAAAAGCATATATATATATATATATATATATATATATATATATATATATATATATATATATATATATATATATATATATATATAAAGTGTATATGAACGCGCACCTTCATAGAACACGCAAAACTCCAATAGCCAGGATCGAACCCGGGACCCCTGTGCAACAGGTGGGAGCGTTACCGCTAGGCTGTGATCACCCGTAATAAGGAAATGACTATTCGAAGACTATGTAGACCCCGTTGCTCACAAACGTGAGACGAATGGTATTCGAGTATATATTATTCGAATAATCAATTTCCTATTAGGGGCGATCATAGCCTAGTGGTAGCGCTCCCGCCTGTTGCACAGGGGTCCCGTGTTCGATCCTGGCTGTAGGAGATTTGTATGTGCAGCAAGCCACTTGTAACCTCTATCAGTTTCGAGTAGGTTCCTCTGACATTGGTCGTGTGTTCTCTTCTACTAGGAGAAATTTCCCTCCATATACCTGCTTGGACATCAAGCGCCTTAACAATCCTCCAGTGACGTACAGTGTCAAATGTTTTCTGGCACTCCAAACAAACCAGTCAGCCTTCAGTTTTGTCTAAAGCAAAGTTCTCTCTCTCTCTCTCTCTCTCTCTCTCTCTCTCTCTCTCTCTCTCTCTCTCGTTTCCACTCTGCCATCATTGATGCATTTGCTTTCTCATTTCCTTCTCTAGTATCCTTACAGACCACAGTCGTCTGTGAGACTGTCCTGTGGTATCCTACAGACCACAGTCGTCTGGGAGACTATCCTATGGTTAGGTGCATCCTCCCAGTCTCCTTTCTCATGGACAGGTATGACGTCTACCCTCTTCCGCTCCCTTGCCACTTTACTTTCCCCAAGAAACATCTTCGAGAACATTGCAGTTGGTTGGTCGAGTATAACTGCACTCAGCACATATCAGGAAATTTCATCAGGGACAAGACCCTCTCTATAGCATTTCGTGCAAGCCCTCTGTAAATAATTCAATGCTTTCTAAGACCTATCTATTTTCGGCTCACCGGTGTTGGGGCGGTGGTGTCTTCCACTATGAAAACACTTGAATATGACATTCAGTTCCTCGCATATCATTTGATCATCCACCTTCAACTCTTCCCTCTTGGATCCCCTTGCCATGATCAGCTGCTCTTTTTTAACTGCCAACTCAATCCTGATGAAACTAGAGAAAAGTTTTGTTTTTTCTCCTTCCTTCTTCACAATAATCTTTTCGAATTTACTCTTCATTACTCCAACCTTATCTTGCTGTATCCATTTCTTGCCTTCCTCTACCATACAAATAACTGCAGCGTTGCTTACACAGTCACAGCATATAATAAACCCCTTCGCTTTCTGACATGTTTTATTGACCCGTTCCTCCCCTTTGTCTTCCCCTTCCGTGCACGGTATGAGGCTATTGGTAACCAAGTCCTCGCGTGTGATTAACACTTTTTGTGTCATGGGATAGAGAAAGAGTTTTATACTGTACTACCCCATCTTTTAACCTTGTACACAAGTACCACCTCTTTACTCCTTTGTGTGTATAAATATATACACGCACAAGCACCAGTCTAAGCCGGGTATGTGTGTGTGTGTGTGTGTGTGTGTGTGTGTGTGTGTGTGTGTGTGTGTGTGTGTGTTAGTGTATGTGTGTGTGTGTGTGTGTGTGTGTGTGTGCGCGCGCGCTCGACGTTTTCCAAGGTTTGGTTATTAATAATTCTCTGGTATCGAGAGCAAACTAATATTCAGGTAAATTAACCGATTTAGTATTTTCTTCTTCTTCTTCTTCTTCTTCTTCTTCGTCTTCTTCTTCTTCTTCTTCTTCTTCTTCAGGCTTATCAACTACCGAGGTCATTAGGTCGTCTTCAAGCTTATGATTCCAAACACCGGGAGATTCGTATCACCTTCTTCATGAGTTAAAAGAGAATTCTACGACCAAATACACTCGCACTACGTATACAGCCTACGCTCGCTCCCCTTTCAAAAGTAGATAATCTAATAAGTCGAATAAATGACATAATGATGAACTTTACATTCTCAGCCAATAATATGTAAATCCTCAGATATAACTTTCTAAATCAAAATGCTTTGCAATCTAAACTAAACCAAAGACTTTTTTTTTCTCGGCACCAAATCAGCAAATTGAAAATAAAACTATTGATCTATAAGGCTACTCCAAGGGTCAAGTGCTTCTCTCTCTCTCTCTCTCTCTCTCTCTCTCTCTCTCTCTCTCTCTCTCTCTCTCTCTCTCTCTCTCTCTCTTTCTCTCCAATATATATATTATATATATATTTATATTTAGTCGCCTTCTACGACACGCAGTGAATACGTGGGAGGTATTCTTTCTCCCCTATCCCCAGGGATATATATATATATATATATATATATATATATATATATATATATATATATATATATATATATATATATATATATATATATAATTGATAAGTTTTATGTTGGGCAGACTGGTAAGGATCTTTCTGTTAAACTTAAGCAACATAAATATAGTATAAGAACAAGACAAGAATCAAATTGCCTTCCTTAATTACGTTAAAAACTATGATAATTGTACTGACTGGAGTAATGCCATCTCAGTTATTAACTTCAACTCCAGTACCACGAGAAATATCATTGAATCTTCTATTGTTAAATACACAAAGAATTATAACCTTAATATTAGTGAAGGTCTATACAAATTGGATAACTTTATTGTTGATAAAAATTGTAAACAATTCACCTTATTGTCTACATAATAAGTTTATGATACGCTCGTTGTCTGTCTTGGACAATCACATGTTTACCAAATGGTGTCCTAGCTACGTATCTTTGTTGTATATCAACTGACTGTTACATTTCTCTTTTGTGTCCCCCCTGATGATGTGATTATTACACGAAAGTGCACTTGGGAACTTACATGTTTCATTATCCCCGTGGGAGTGCTCATCCCCCTCGAAGGCTCAGATTGGGGTGTCTAAATGTGTGTGGATGTAACCAAGATGAGAAAAAAGGAGAGATACGTAATATGTTAGAGTAAAGGAACCTGGATGTTTTAGCTCTGAGTGAAACGAAGCTCAAGGGTAAAGGGGAAGAGTGGTTTGGGAATGTCTTGGGAGTAAATTCAGGGGTTAGTGAGAGAACAAGAGCAAGGGAAGGAGTAGCACTACTCCTGAAACAGGAGTGGTGGGAGTATGTGAAAGAGTGTAAGAAAGTAAACTCTAGACTGATATGGGTACTACTGAAAGTGGGTGGAGAGAGATGGGTGATTATTGGTGCATATGCACCTGGGCATGAGAAGAAAGATCATGAGAGGCAAGTGTTGGGAGCAGCTGAGTGAGTGTGTTAGTAGTTTTGATGCGCGAGACCGGGTTATAGTGATGGGTGATTTGAATGCAAAGGTGAGTAATGTGACAGTTGAGGGAATAATTGGTGTACATGGGGTGTTCAGTGTTGTAAATGGAAATGGTGAAGAGCTTGTAGATTTATGTGCTGAAAAAGGACTGGCGATTGAGAATACCTGTTTTAAAGAGAGATATACATAAGTATACGTATGTAAGTAGGAGAGAAGGCCAGAGAGCGTTATTAGATTACGTGTTAATTGATAGGCGCGCAAGAGAGAGACTTTTTTGGATGTTAATGTGCTGAGAGGTGCAAATGGAGGGATGTCTGATCATTATCTTGTGGAGGCGAAGGTGAAGATTTGTAGAGGTTTTCAGAAAAGAAGAGAGAATGTTGGGGGAAGAGAGTGGTGAGAGTAAGTGAGCTTGGGAAGGAGACTTGTGTGAGGAAGCACCAGGAGAGACTGACTACAGAATGGAAAAAGGTGAGAACAAAGGAGGTAAGGGGAGTGGGGGAGGATTGGGATGTATTTAGGGAAGCAGTGATGGCTTGCGCAAAAGATGCTTGCGGCATGAGAAGCGTGGGAGGTGGGCAGATTAGAAAGGTTAGTGAGTGGTGGGATGAAGAAGTAAGATTATTAGTGAAAGAGAAGAGAGAGGCATTTGGACGATTTTTGCAGGGAAATAATGCAAATGACTGGGAGATGTAAAAAAAGAAAGAGGCAGGAGGTCAAGAGAAAGGTGCAAGAGGTGAAAAAGAGGGCAAATGAGAGCTGGGGTGAGAGAGTATCATTAAATTTTAGGGAGAATAAAAAGGTGTTTTGGAAGGAGGTAAATAAAGTGCGTAAGACAAGGGAGCAAATGGGAACTTCAGTGAAGGGGGCTAATGGGGAGGTGATAATAAGTAGTGGTGATGTGAGGAGATGGAGTGAGTATTTTGAAGGTCTGTTGAATGTGTTTGATGATAGAGTGCTAGATATGTTTTGGTCGAGGTGGTGTGCAAAGTGAGAGGGTTAGGGAGAATGATTTGGTAAACAGAGAAGAGGTAGTAAAAGCTCTGCGGAAGATGAAAGCCGGCAAGGCAGCGGGTTTGGATGGTATTGCAGTGGAATCTAATTAAAAAAGGGGGTGACTGTATTGTTGACTGGTTGGTAAGGTTATTCAATGTATGTCTGTCTCATGGTGAGGTGCCTGAGGATTGGCGGAATGCTTGCATAGTGCCATTGTACAAAGGCAAAGGGGATTAAAGTGAGTGCTCTTATTACAGAGGTACAAGATTGTTGAGTATTCCTGGGAAATTATACGGGAGGGTATTGATTGAGAGAGTGAAGGCATGTACAGAGTATCAGATTGGGAAGAGCAGTGCGGTTTCAGAAGTGGTAGAGGATGTGTGGATCAGGTGTTTGCTTTGAAGAATGTATGTGAGAAATACTTAGAAAAGCATATATATATATATATATATTATATATATATATTAATATATATATATATATATATATATATATATATATATATATATATAAAGTGTATATGAACGCGCACCTTCATAGAACACGCAAAACTCCAATAGCCAGGATCGAACCCGGGACCCCTGTGCAACAGGTGGGAGCGTTAACCGCTAGGCTGTGATCACCCGTAATAAGGAAATGACTATTCGAAGACTATGTAGACCCCGTTGCTCACAAACGTGAGAACGAATGGTATTCGAGTATATATTATTCGAATAATCAATTTCCTATTAGGGGCGATCATAGCCTAGTGGTAGCGCTCCCGCCTTTTTGCACAGGGGTCCCTTTGTTCGATCCTGGCTGTAGGAGATTTGTATGTGCGCAAGCCACTTGTAACCTCTATCAGTTTCGAGTAGGTTCCTCTGACATTGGTCGTGTGTTCTCTTCTACTAGGAGAAATTTCCCTCCATATACCTGCTTGGACATCAAGCGCCTTAACAATCCTCCAGTGACGTACAGTGTCAAATGTTTTCTGCACTCCAAACAAACCAGTCAGCCTTCAGTTTTGTCTAAAGCAAAGTTCTCTCTCTCTCTCTCTTCTCTCTCTTCTCTCTCTCCCTCTCTCTCTCTCTCTCTCGTTTCCTACTGCCATCATTGATGCATTTGCTTTCTCATTTCCTTCTCTAGTATCCTTACAGACCACAGTCGTCTGTGAGACTGTCCTGTGGTATCCTACAGACCACAGTCGTCTGGGAGACTATCCTATGGTTAGGTGCATCCTCCCAGTCTCCTTTCTCATGGACAGGTATGACGTCTACCCTCTTCCGCTCCCTTGCCACTTTACTTTCCCCAAGAAACATCTTCGAGAACATTGCAGTTGGTTGGTCGAGTATAACTGCACTCAGCACATATAAGGAAATTTCATCAGGGACAAGACCCTCTCTATAGCATTTCGTGCAAGCCCTCTGTAAATAATTCAATGCTTTCTAAGACCTATCTATTTTCGGCTCACCGTGTGTTGGGGCGGTGGTGTCTTCCACTATGAAAACACTTGAATATGACATTCAGTTCCTCGCATATCATTTGATCATCCACCTTCAACTCTTCCCTCTTGGATCCCCTTGCCATGATCAGCTGCTCTTTTTTAACTGCCAACTCAATCCTGATGAAAACTAGAGAAAGTTTTGTTTTTTCTCCTTCCTTCTTCACAATAATCTTTTCGAATTTACTCTTCATTACTCCAACCTTATCTTGCTGTATCCATTTCTTGCCTTCCTCTACCATACAAATAAACTGCAGCGTTGCTTACACAGTCACAGCATATAATAAACCCCTTCGCTTTCTGACATGTTTTATTGACCCGTTCCTCCCCTTTGTCTTCCCCTTCCGTGCACGGTATGAGGCTATTGGTAACCAAGTCCTCGCGTGTGATTAACACTTTTTGTGTCATGGGATAGAGAAGAGTTTTTATACTGTACTACCCCATCTTTTAACCTTGTACACAAGTACCACCTCTTTACTCCTTTGTGTGTATAAATATATACACGCACAAGCACCAGTCTAAGCCGGTATGTGTGTGTTGTGTGTGTGTGTGTGTGTGTGTGTGTGTGTGTGTGTGTGTGTTTTGTGTTAGTGTATGTGTGTGTGTTGTGTGTGTGTGTGTGTTGGCGCGGCGCGCTCGACGTTTTCCAAGGTTTGGTTATTAATAATTCTCTGGTATCGAGAGCAAACTAATATTCAGGTAAATTAACCCATTTAGTATTTTCTTCTTCTTCTTCTTCTTCTTCTTCTTCTTCTTCTTCTTCTTCTTCTTCTTTCAGGCTTATCAACTACCGAGGTCATTTAGGTCGTCTTCAAGCTTATGATTCCAAACACCGGGAATTCGTATCACCTTCTTCATGAGTTAAAAGAGAATTCTACGACCAAATACACTCGCACTACGTATACAGCCTACGCTCGCTCCCCTTTCAAAAGTAGATAATCTAATAAGTCGAATAAATGACATAATGATGAACTTTACATTCTCAAGCCAATAATATGTAAATCCTCAGATATAACTTTCTAAATCAAAATGCTTTGCAATCTAAACTAAACCAAAGACTTTTTTTTTCTCGGCACCAAATCAGCAAATTGAAAATAAAAACTATTGATCTATAAGGCTACTCCAAGGGTCAGTGCTTCTCTCTCTCTCTCTCTCTCTCTCTCTCTTCTCTCTCTCTCTCATCCCTCTCTCTCTCCTCTCTCTCTCTCTCTTTCTCTCCCAATATATATATTATATATATATTTATAATTTAGTCGCCTTCTACGACACGCAGTGAATACGTGGGAGGTATTCTTTCTCCCCTATCCCCAGGATATATATATATATATATATATATATATATATATATATATATATATAATATATATATATATATATTTATATTTATATATAATTGATAAGTTTTATGTTGGGCAGACTGGTAAGGATCTTTCTGTTAAACTTAAGCAACATAAATATAGTATAAGAACAAGACAAGAATCAAATTGCCTTCCTTAATTACGTTAAAAACTATGATAATTGTACTGACTGGAGTAATGCCATCTCAGTTATTAACTTCAACTCCAGTACCACGAGAAATATCATTGAATCTTCTATTGTTAAATACACAAAGAATTATAACCTTAATATTAGTGAAGGTCTATACAAATTGGATAACTTTATTGTTGATAAAAATTGTAAACAATTCACCTTATTGTCTACATAATAAGTTTATGATACGCTCGTTGTCTGTCTTGGACAATCACATGTTTACCAAATGGTGTCCTAGCTACGTATCTTTGTTGTATATCAACTGACTGTTACATTTCTCTTTTGTGTCCCCCCTGATGATGTGATTATTACACGAAAGTGCACTTGGGAACTTACATGTTTCATTATCCCCGTGGGAGTGCTCATCCCCCTCGAAGGCTCAGATTGGGGTGTCTAAATGTGTGTGGATGTAACCAAGATGAGAAAAAAGGAGAGATACGTAATATGTTTGAGTAAAGGAACCTGGATGTTTTAGCTCTGAGTGAAACGAAGCTCAAGGGTAAAGGGGAAGAGTGGTTTGGGAATGTCTTGGGAGTAAATTCAGGGGTTAATGAGAGAACAAGAGCAAGGGAAGGAGTAGCACTACTCCTGAAACAGGAGTGGTGGGAGTATGTGAAAGAGTGTAAGAAAGTAAACTCTAGACTGATATGGGTAATACTGAAAGTGGGTGGAGAGAGATGGGTGATTATTGGTGCATATGCACCTGGGCATGAGAAGAAAGATCATGAGAGGCAAGTGTTGGAAGCAGCTGAGTGAGTGTGTTAGTAGTTTTGATGCGCGAGACCGGGTTATAGTGATGGGTGATTTGAATGCAAAGTGAGTAATGTGACAGTTGAGGGAATAATTGGTGTACATGGGGTGTTCAGTGTTGTAAATGGAAATGGTGAAGAGCTTGTAGATTTATGTGCTGAAAAAGGACTGGCGATTGAGAATACCTGTTTTAAAGAGAGATATACATAAGTATACGTATGTAAGTAGGAGAGAAGGCCAGAGAGCGTTATTAGATTACGTGTTAATTGATAGGCGCGCAAGAGAGAGACTTTTTTGTATGTTAATGTGCTGAGAGGTGCAAATGGAGGGATGTCTGATCATTATCTTGTGGAGGCGAAGGTGAAGATTTGTAGAGGTTTTCAGAAAAGAAGAGAGAATGTTGGGGGAAGAGAGTGGTGAGAGTAAGTGAGCTTGGGAAGGAGACTTGTGTGAGGAAGCACCAGGAGAGACTGACTACAGAATGGAAAAAGGTGAGAACAAAGGAGGTAAGGGGAGTGGGGGAGGAATGGGATGTATTTAGGGAAGCAGTGATGGCTTGCGCAAAAGATGCTTGCGGCATGAGAAGCGTGGGAGGTGGGCAGATTAGAAAGGTTAGTGAGTGGTGGGATGAAGAAGTAAGATTATTAGTGAAAGAGAAGAGAGAGGCATTTGGACGCTTTTTGCAGGGAAATAATGCAAATGACTGGGAGATGTATAAAAGAAAGAGGCAGGAGGTCAAGAGAAAGGTGCAAGAGGTGAAAAAGAGGGCAAATGAGAGCTGGGGTGAGAGAGTATCATTAAATTTTAGGGAGAATAAAAAGGTGTTTTGGAAGGAGGTAAATAAAGTGCGTAAGACAAGGGAGCAAATGGGAACTTCAGTGAAGGGGGCTAATGGGGAGGTGATAATAAGTAGTGGTGATGTGAGGAGATGGAGTGAGTATTTTGAAGGTCTGTTGAATGTGTTTGATGATAGAGTGCTAGATATGTTTTGGTCGAGGTGGTGTGCAAAGTGAGAGGGTTAGGGAGAATGATTTGGTAAACAGAGAAGAGGTAGTAAAAGCTCTGCGGAAGATGAAAGCCGGCAAGGCAGCGGGTTTGGATGGTACTGCAGTGGAATCTAATTAAAAAAGGGGGTGACTGTATTGTTGACTGGTTGGTAAGGTTATTCATTGTATGTCTGTCTCATGGTGAGGTGCCTGAGGATTGGCGGAATGCTTGCATAGTGCCATTGTACAAAGGCAAAGGGGATTAAAGTGAGTGCTCAAATTACAGAGGTACAAGATTGTTGAGTATTCCTGGGAAATTATACGGGAGGGTATTGATTGAGAGAGTGAAGGCATGTACAGAGTATCAGATTGGAGAAGAGCAGTGTGGTTTCAGTAGTGGTAGAGGATGTGTGGATCGGGGGTTTGTTTTCAAGAATGTATGTGAGAAATACTTAGAAAAGCAAATGGATTTGTATGTAGCATTTATGGATCTGGAGAGGGCATATGATAGAGTTGATAGAGATGCTCTGTGGAAGGTACTAAGAATATATGGTGTGGGAGGCAAGTTGTTAAAAGCAGTGAAAAGTTTTTATCGAGGATGTAAGGCATGTGTACGTGCAGGAAGAGAGGAAAGTGACTGGTTCTCAGTGAATGTTGGTTTGCGGCAGGGGCGTGTGATGTCTCCATGGTTGTTTAATTTGTTTATGAATGGGTTTGTTAGGGAGGTGAATGCAAGAGTTTTGGAAAGAGGGGCAAGTATGCAGTCTGTTGTGGATGAGTGAGCCTGGGAAGTCAGTCAGTTGTTGTTCGCTGATGATACAGCGCTGGTGGCTGATTCATGTGAGAAACTGCAGAAGCTGGTGGCTGAATTGGTAAAGTGTGTGAAAGAAGAAAGTTGAGAGTAAATGTGAATAAGAGCAAGGTTATTAGGTACAGTAGGGTTCAGGGACATGTCAACTGGGAGGTAAGTTTGAATGGAGAAAAACTGGAGGAAGTGAAGTGTTTTAGATATCTGGGAGTTGATTTGACAGCGGAAGGAACCATGGAAGGGGAAGTTAATCATAGGGTGGGGGAGGGGGCGAAAGTTCTGGGAGCGTTGAAGAATGTTTGCAAGTGGAGAGCATTATCTCGGAAAGCAAAAACAGTGATTCCAACAATGTTATATGGTTGCGAGGTGTGGGCTATAGATAGTGTTGTGCGGAGGAGGATGGATGTGCTGGAAATGAGATGTTTGCGGACAATATGTGGTGTGAGGCGGTTTGATCGAGTAAGTAATAATAGGGTAAGAGAGATGTTTGGTAATAAAAGGAGTGTGGTTGAGAGCAGAAGAGGGTGTTTTGAAGTGGTTTGGTCACATGGAGAGAATGAGTGAGGAAAGATTGACCAAGAGGATATATGTGTCAGAGGTGGAGGGAACGAGGAGAAGTGGGAGACCAAATTAGAGGTGGAAAGATGGAGTGAAAAAGATTTTGAGTGATAGGGGAATAGAGTGAATTGGAACGATGTGGTATACCAGGGTCGACGTGCTGTCAATGGATTGAACCAGGGCATGTGAAGCGTCTGGGGTAAACCATGGAAAGTTCTGTGGGTCCTGGATGTGGAAAGGGAGCTGTGGTTTCGGTGCATTATTACATGACAGCTAGAGACTAAGAGTGAACGAATATGGCCTTTGTTGTCTTTACCCAGCGCTACCTCGCGCACATGCGGGGGAAGGGGGTTGTTATTTCATATGTGGCAGGGTGGCGATGGAAATGAATAAAGGCAGACAGTATGAATTATGTACATGTGTATATATGTATATGTCTGTGTGTGTATATATATATGTATACGTTGATATGTATAGGTATGTATATTTGCGTGTGTGGACGTGTATGTATATACATGTTTATGTGGGTGGGTTGGACATTCTTTCGTCTGTTTCCTTGCGCTACCTTGCTAAGGCGGGAGACAGCGACTAAAGTAAAATAATATATATATATATATATATATATATATATATATATATATATATATATATATATATATATATATATATACATATCATGCTCCTAGTGGTTCATTGAGAGCGTTAAAGTCAATTTTTTTAACATTCACCCGAATGATCATTTAACACCTCCCGTTGATGAAAATAATTCCAAGGCCATAAACGCTCTCATTACATACTTGGTTCTTCCAATCCCCGTGGTACGTCACTTGTCCCGTCAAACCACTCTATGTTAACAGCCAATGGACCAACTCCCCAACCACCGAAAGGAACCATTTATAACATCATCTATCTCTTGCTTGTAGCCTCTGATGTGGGATTTTATCGGATGTTTTCTAAAAATCTACATAAACGACAACGACCACTTTAACATAGACAGTATATCTTGAATATGTCATTACGTGGCAAAATACTTCCATTCGCTAACAATGGGAGTGGATCCCGGACATGGCTATGTCTTTATTGATGAATAATGACCGAAAGAAAAAAAATGTCGAGTCTCGCCATGGCTTAATTATCATGAACTAAGCTACTGTAATCTGTAATTAATGGACTAACTGACTGGCTAGTGACACTCTTGCTTCTAAGTTAGAAAATGTTTGATTTTTGTTGTTTTCATGAACTGATGGTTACTTGGACAAACACTTTATCTGACACAAATTTACAATATTTATGATATTGATTGCTGCTCTGCTTTGAACTTCTTGCGCGCTATTTTCTTGGAAATCAAGAAGCAGTTCGTTATTCCACCTGCTACTTGGAATGTCTTCCTGAACCTTTCCAAAGCTACGTCCTCATCATTAATGGTATCATTCCTGCTCATCCAGCCAAGAGCAAAGCGGAGATTATTAGAATTTGCAAGTCTATATATAAAGTCTATAATCCGTACAGTATCGCGCTGATAACGTCCATCAGGAACCTAATTACACTCAAATATCTGAAAGCTGCTTGAAATTCCACTGCAGCCTGCCTTTTTAAGAGTAAAATATTTCCACAGACAGCATGGCAGTAAACTATAAAGCTCGGCAATTCATTACCTACCGATATTGATAAACCTGCACAAACAAAGCAAGCGTTGGAGCGAAAAAAAAAAAAATGCCTGCACCAGCTGGTCGCCTCTACGTTGTGTTTATTCAATGGAGTTCGAGTTCCTGCATTCGCCACCAGATGGTCACCAACAGGGTACCCGACGCTTTCGATTCGAAGTATGAAACTTACTATCTACTTATGGAAAAGCCACACTCATTATTACCTCTGACATTCCAGTAGTATGCTAGCCCTTAAGGTACTAGATATCAACTTGTTTAAATATGGCTGACTTGTGACGGAGACCTTAGATTTAAAAGAGCGCAGTGTACGAAGCCGGGGACAAATGTCTTGAACGCCGTGTGTTAATCCTCCTCCGTGGTAACAACTGTAAAACGTTTGTATTTAGAGTGTCGTCCCGTCGAGCGCTCTGAAATCGATAGCGGCGAAGTGATCTAAAAAAAACTCAGAAGACGATATCGTAACCCTGACTCGCACTACCTCCCAAAGCGTAAAATAGATACGAGAAGTCAGCATGACTACACATATACATGAGGATTATCATCTCTTATCCACTCCATATCGAGAAACTGAAGAAAACAAATGGTGCAATATGCGCTACAATATATGGAGTCGGCAGACTGTATAGATACTCTGTAACATTATTTATACAAGAACTTATGATTTCATAGCACCATTAAAGTGTGCAGAAGAAAGATAAAACTAAGTAATGCTTTATGAACCCCCATTAATAATGCAAACTTTATCACATGCGAGTCGAGCGGCGTTACGTCACGTTTCGTGCCGTTGTTTTGATTTGATCTGTGAACGTTAAACGAGAGTACCATTGTCTCGCCTTTTTGTAGTGGCTCGTTCTGAGCTGTGTTCCTATTTGCCACCAACCTCAAGCCCCCATCATTACAGACCGCCAAATTCTCTTCTATGTTTACGCCTAGCGATGCCACTCATGCCACTCCAACTGATCGTACCGTGTTTATGTGGGTCACTAACGTTTTCTATATCTAGGAAAGGCTGGCATGCATTGCTTCCTTATTTTCCTCACTTTAAAGCTCCTCTTCTTCCATTTCCCTTCGTCCTGATATACACCACCTTTAATCACCTTTCTGACACATCTACTCCTCCCTCCTGCCTTCCTTTACCAGCCACTTACATCACCCCATCATCGAATATCTTCAACTTCCTTTCGTCAGTCCTCGTTTCTCATTGCCTCGTCATTATCTTCAATCACGTCGCGTTTCGGCCTTCAGTCCTCGATTCTCATTGCCTCGTCATTATCTTCACTCACGTCGCGTCTCGGTCTTAAGAGTTCAATTCCAACCCAGTGGTGGTGCCTCGCTTGTTGCACCCTACCCCCGCGTGCGCGGACGGTAGCGCTAAGAAAAAAAAGTAAAGGCCACATTCGTTCAAAGTCTGTCTCTAGCTGTCATGTGTAATGCACCGAAACCACAGCTCCCTTTTCACATCCAGGCCCCACAAAACCTTCCATGGTTTACCCCAGACGCTTCACATGCCCTGGTTCAATCCACTGACAGTGCCCCGGCATACCACATCGTTCCAATTCACTCAATTCCTCGCACGCCTTTCACCCTCCTGTATGTTCAGGCCCCGATCACTTAAAATCTTTTTCACTCCATCCTTCCACCTCCAATTTGGTCTCCCACTTATTGTTCCCCCCACCTCTGACACATATATCCTCTTGGTTAATCTTTCCTCACGCATTCTCTCCATGTGACCAAACCATTTCAATACACCCTCTTCTGCTCTCTCAACCACACTATTTTTATCACCTTACATCTCTCTTACCCTTTCATTACTTACTCGATCAAATCACCTTACACCACATATTGTCCTCAAACATCTCATTTCTAACACATCCACCCTCCTCCGCAAAACCCTATCTATCGCCCATGCCTCACAACCATATAAAATTGTTGGAACCACTATTCCTTTAAACATACCCATTTTTGCTCTCCGAGATAACGTTCTCGCCTCCCACACATTCTTCAACGCTCCCAGAACCTTTGCCCCCTCCCCCACCCTGTGACTCACTTCCATGGTTCCATCCGCTGCTACATCCACTCCCAAATTTGCAAAACATTTCTCTTCCTCCAGTTTTTCTACTTTCAAACTTACCTCCCAATTGTCTTGACCCTCAACCCTACTGTACCTAATAACCTTGCTCTTATTCACAATTACTCTCAGCTTTCTTCTTTCACACACTTTACCAAACTCAATCACAAACTTCTGCACTTTCTCACCCGAATCAGCCACCAGCGCTGTATCATCAACGAACAACAACTGACTCACTTCCCAAGCCCTCTCATCCACAACAGACTGCATACTTGCCCCTCTCTCCAAAACTCTTGCATTCACCTCCCTAACAACCCCATCCATAAACAAATTAAACAGCCTTAGAGACATCACACACCCCTGCCGCAAACCGACATTCACTGAGAACAAATCACTTTCCTCTATTCCTACACGTACACATGCCTTACATCCTCGATAAAAACTTTTCACTGCTTTTAACAACTTAATTCTCACACCATATACTCTTAATACCTTCCACAGAGCATCTCTATCAACTCTATCATATGCCTTCTCCAGATCCATAAATGCTACATACAAATCAATCTGCTTGTCTAAGTATTTCTCACATACATTCTTCAAAGCAAACACCTGATCCACACATCCTCTACCACTTCTGAAACCACACTGCTCCTCCCCAATCTGGTGCTCTGTACATGCCTTGACCCTCTCGATCAATACCCTCCCATATTCAACAAACTTATACCTCCGTAATCTGAACACTCACCTTTATCCCTTTTGCCTTTGTACAATGGCACTATACACGCATTTCGCCAATCCTCCGGCACTTCACCATGAATCATACATACATTGAATATCCTCACCAACCAGTCAACAACACTGTCATCCCCCTTTTTAATAAACTCCACAGCAATACCATCCAAACCCGCCCTCTTGCCGGCTTTCATCTTCCGCAAAGCTTTCACTACCTCTTCTCTGTTTATCAAATCATTCTCCCTGACCCTCTCACTTGGCACACCACTTCGACCAAAACATCCTATATCTGCCACTCTATCATCAAACACACTCAACAAACCTTCAATATACTCACGCCCTCTCACTTCACCACTACTTGTTATTACCTCCTCATTTGCCCCTTCACCGATGTTCCCATTTGTTCTCTTGTCTTCCGCACTTTATTTACCTCCTTCCAAAACATCTTTTTATTTTCCCTAAAATTTAATGGTACTCTCTCACCCAACTCCTAATAAATAAATATATAAATATATAAATATATATACCAGGAGAGACTGAGTACAGAATGGAAAAAGGTGAGAACAATGGAGGTAAGGGGAGTGGGGGAGGAATGGGATGTATTTAGGGAATCAGTGATGGATTGCGCAAAAGATGCTTGTGGCATGAGAAGAGTGGGAGGTGGGTTGATTAGAAAGGGTAGTGAGTGGTGGGATGAAGAAGTAAGAGTATTAGTGAAAGAGAAGAGAGAGGCATTTGGACGATTTTTGCAGGGAAAAAATGCAATTGAGTGGGAGATGTATAAAAGAAAGAGACAGGAGGTCAAGAGAAAGGTGCAAGAGGTGAAAAAAAGGGCAAATGAGAGTTGGGGTGAGAGAGTATCATTAAATTTTAGGGAGAATAAAAAGATGTTCTGGAAGGAGGTAAATAAAGTGCGTAAGACAAGGGAGCAAATGGGAACTTCAGTGAAGGGCGCAAATGGGGAGGTGATAAGAAGTAGGGGTGATGTGAGAAGGAGATGGAGTGAGTATTTTGAAGGTTTGTTGAATGTGTTTGATGATAGAGTGGCAGATATAGGGTGTTTTGGTCGAGGTGGTGTGCAAAGTGAGAGGGTTAGGGAAAATGATTTGGTAAACAGAGAAGAGGTAGTGAAAGCTTTGCGGAAGATGAAAGCCGGCAAGGCAGCAGGTTTGGATGGTATTGCAGTGGAATTTATTAAAAAAGGGGGTGACTGTATTGTTGACTGGTTGGTAAGGTTATTTAATGTATGTATGACTCATGGTGAGGTGCCTGAGGATTGGCGGAATGCGTGCATAGTGCCATTGTACAAAGGCAAAGGGGATAAGAGTGAGTGCTCAAATTACAGAGGTATAAGTTTGTTGAGTATTCCTGGTAAATTATATGGGAGGGTATTGATTGAGAGGGTGTGGGCATGTACAGAGCATCAGATTGGGGAAGAGCAGTGTGGTTTCAGAAGTGGTAGAGGATGTGTGGATCAGGTGTTTGCTTTGAAGAATGTATGTGAGAAATACTTAGAAAAGCAAATGGATTTGTATGTAGCATTTATGGATCTGGAGAAGGCATATGATAGAGTTGATAGAGATGCTCTGTGGAAGGTATTAAGAATATATGGTGTGGAAGGATAGTTGTTAGAAGCAGTGAAAAGTTTTTATCGAGGATGTAAGGCATGTGTACGTGTAGGAAGAGAGGAAAGTGATTGGTTCTCAGTGAATGTAGGTTTGCGGCAGGGGTGTGTGATGTCTCCATGTTTGTTTAATTTGTTTATGGATAGGGTTGTTAGGGAGGTAAATGCAAGAGTTTTGGAAAGAGGGGCAAGTATGAAGTCTGTTGGGGATGAGAGAGCTTGGGAAGTGAGTCAGTTGTTGTTCGCTGATGATACAGCGCTGGTGGCTGATTCATGTGAGAAACTGCAGAAGCTGGTGACTGAGTTTGGTAAAGTGTGTGGAAGAAGAAAGTTAAGAGTAAATGTGAATAAGAGCAAGGTTATTAGGTACAGTAGGGTTGAGGGTCAAGTCAATTGGGAGGTGAGTTCGAATGGAGAAAAACTGGAGGAAGTGAAGTGTTTTAAATATCTGGGAGTGGATCTGGCAGCGGATGGAACCATGGAAGCGGAAGTGGATAATAGGGTGGGGGAGGGGGCGAAAATTCTGGGGGCCTTGAAGAATGTGTGGAAGTCGAGAACATTATCTCGGAAAGCAAAAATGGGTATGTTTGAAGGAATAGTGGTTCCAACAATGTTGTATGGTTGCGAGGCGTGGGCTATGGATAGAGTTGTGCGCAGGAGGATGGATGTGCTGGAAATGAGATGTTTGAGGACAATGTGTGGTGTGAGGTGGTTTGATCGAGTGAGTAACGTGAGGGTAAGAGAGATGTGTGGAAATAAAAAGAGCGTGGTTGAGAGAGCAGAAGAGGGTGTTTTGAAATGGTTTGGGCACATGGAGAGAATGAGTGAGGAAAGATTGACCAAGAGGATATATGTGTCGGAGGTGGAGGGAACGAGGAGAAGAGGGAGACCAAATTGGAGGTGGAAAGATGGAGTGAAAAAGATTTTGTGTGATCGGGACCTGAACATGCAGGAGGGTGAAAGGAGGGCAAGGAATAGAGTGAAGTGGAGCGATGTGGTATACCGGGGTTGACGTGCTGTCAATGGATTGAATCGGGGCATGTGAAGCGTCTGGGGTAAACCATGGAAAGCTGTGTAGGTATGTATATTTTGCGTGTGTGGACGTATGTATATACATGTGTATGGGGGTAGGTTGGGCCATTTCTTTCGTCTGTTTCCTTGCGCTACCTCGCAAACGCGGGAGACAGCGACAAAGCAAAAAAAAAAAAGAAATATATATATATATATATATATATATATATATATATATATATATATATATATATATATATATATATATATATGGGGAGAGAACGTTCTAACCTTTCCACCTCCTCCTCGTCTACTTAAGGTAAATATAAGACCAAAAGATTTGATGCTAAGTTATAAACAGATCAATTAGACATGAGTCAATCAGTCCTTCCTTTCTACTGAAGCCTCCTATTACACTAGTGTCCAATACATTATCATCATCTCACCTTCGACTGACGTAACCCAAAAATGCCATATCAGCCATCGTTACTGTATCTTCACATTTACCAAGAGGGATTGCAATAACTCTAACCCCCCCCCACCTTATTAAGTTCTCCTAACTTGCTTCCTAGCATAAGAGATGGTGGTTCTCAGGCTCTACATGTCCAGGTTAGCAACCCTTACAAAACATATATAGAATGGGATCCTGATTAATTTATGAGTAAGGCGGATCGTCCTTCTAAATGCGCACACAAAGTAGGGACCAATAACCAAAACATAATGTATACATAGGGTGGAACCCTTCTCTCAGAAATGTATAGACTGGTACCTCATTTGAGTATGTAGAGGCTGGAGCCCTCACTCAAATATGTATAGGTTGGGACCTTAACTTAAACATGTATAGTAGTAGGGCTCTTACTCAAATATACATAGGTTGGAGCTCAAAGTCCAATTTGTACACTATGGGGCCTTAACTGAAGCATGTATAGACTCAAATATGTATGGGTTCGAGCCTTAACTCCAAAGTTTATATAGCCTCAAATATGTATGGGTTCGAGCCCCAACTCAAATATGCATAGGTTTGGACCCTAACTCAAACCCGTATAGGTTATGCTCCTTATTCAAATATATACGTATAGGTTTGGGACCTTATTCAAATCTGTATAAGCTGAAGCCCTTAAATCATAGACGGGAGCCCCTAATTAAAGTATATACGAAATGGGGTTGTAACTCATTTATGAACACTGTCTGGAAACTCTCACAGACACATGTATAAGTTAAGGGACCCCTGAATTAAAGTGTGTACGAGCTAATATATTCAAAGACTCGGAACCTCCCAAAAGAAATGCATGTACAAAAGTGGGTTCTTAATCACACGATAACTATGTTATCATTGCAGGGCTTTCTGACCAGCGCGCATCACCATCGCCCTGCCACCGTCATGCGTCTAGCAGACAGTCCAGGTGAGTGGCCCGACCTTTGACCTGATCTTATGACCTGGGGATTAGCCTGATCTCATGACCTATGGCCTAAACTATGATATTCTATGACCAAAATTGAAAGTTAACGTACATGTTCTGAACTGGGGTGCGAAATGACCTTAGGCTATTCGACTAACCTGACCTCCACTGACTCGAAGTGGGATATTACCTGAGAAGTAATCAGTTGACTGGCCTGTCTACCTGTCAACTTACTTGAGACGTGACCTGTCAATTTTGCTAAAAGAAGACGGGCCATGACCTAGTCTGAGACTGTGTGGTGACCTGCGACTATAGCCTGTCTTAAGCCTGAGGTCATATCTGTGACCCGTACACACCGAGTGGTAACTTCCCTACTGACCTGTGTCCTGGAGGTATCTGACCTGTAACGTGTTGAGTGAGAATTCCATTGAGACTATCCATTGACTTTGTTACCTGTGACAACCGATCCGTAATCCTTCGATCGTCACTGAGTTGTGGTGACCTGTCGGCTGAGCTGTGTGTCCCGTAAACTGTATAGCGAAGTGTGACCTGTGTACTGTTTCATAGCTGGGATGTGACCCCGTGACCTGCTTAATGACCGGTGGACTGTTGTGGTATTTCTCAGTACCTGTTTGCAAATTAGATCCCATTTCCAAACTCGGACGCCGAATGTCAGGCAGCAGGCATCAAATATTCATCGCCATATTGACAAGATACCGAGTCCCCAAACATGGCCACCACTAACACCACCACCTGTCACACCCACATACACACACATACCACCTCCCACACACACACACACACACACCACCAGCATTAGCCGCTCTCAATCACCACCACCACTACTACCCCACCACTATTATCACCACCAATTTATTGAACAATGCCCCTTAACAACAGTAACGCTTTAACCATCGTCATAAATCACCAACATTACCACAATTCGCCACCACCACCATCACCACCACGGCAAACAAAACTCTACCACAGTTATCACCGCCACCAACACCACGACCACCACAGGGCACGAAAGATTACAAACTTCAATCCCTTCTACTGCACTCATATATATATATATATATATATATATATATATATATATATATATATATATATATATATATATATATATATGGTGTGGGAGGCAAGTTGTTAGAAGCAGTGAAAAGCTTTTATCGAGGATGTAAGGCATGTGTACGTGTAGGAAGAGAGGAAAGTGATTGGTTCTCAGTGAATGTAGGTTTGCGGCAGGGGTGTGTGATGTCTCCATGGTTGTTTAATTTGTTTATGGATGGGGTTGTTAGGGAGGTGAATGCAAGAGTTTTGGAAAGAGGGGCAAGTATGAAGTCTGTTGGGGATGAGAGAGCTTGGGAAGTGAGTCAGTTGTTGTTCGCTGATGATACAGAGCTGGTGGCTGATTCATGTGAGAAACTGCAGAAGCTGGTAAAGTGTGTGAAAGAAGAAAGTTAAGAGTAAATGTGAATAAGAGCAAGGTAATTAGGTACAGTAGGGTTGAGGGTCAAGTCAATTGGGAGGTAAGTTTGAATGGAGAAAAACTGGAGGAAGTAAAGTATTTTAGATATCTGGGAGTGGATCTGGCAGCGGATGGAACCATGGAAGCGGAAGTGGATCATAGGGTGGGGGAGGGGGCGAAAATCCTGGGAGCCTTGAAGAATGTGTGGAAGTCGAGAACATTATCTCGGAAAGCAAAAATGGGTATGTTTGAAGGAATAGTGGTTCCAACAATGTTGTATGGTTGCGAGGCGTGGGCTATGAATAGAGTTGTGCGCAGGAGGATGGATGTGCTGGAAATGAGATGTTTGAGGACAATGTGTGGTGTGAGGTGGTTTGATCGGGTAAGTAACGTAAGGGTAAGAGAGATGTGTGGAAATAAAAAGAGCGTGGTTGAGAGAACAGAAGAGGGTGTTTTGAAATGGTTTGGGCACATGGAGAGAATGAGTGAGGAAAGATTGACCAAGAGGATATATGTGTCGGAGGTGGAGGGAACGAGAAGTGGGAGACCAAATTGGAGGTGGAAAGATGGAGTGAAAAAGATTTTGTGTGATCGGGGCCTGAACATGCAGGAGGGTGAAAGGAGGGCAAGGAATAGAGTGAATTGGATCGATGTGGTATACCGGGGTTGACGTGCTGTCAGTGGATTGAATCAGGGCATGTGAAGCGTCTGGGGTAAACCATGGAAAGCTGTGTAGGTATGTATATTTGCGTGTGTGGACGTATGTATATACATGTGTATGGGGGTGGGTTGGGCCATTTCTTTCGTCTGTTTCCTTGCGCTACCTCGCAAACGCGGGAGACAGCGACAAAGCAAGAAAAAAAAAAAAAATATATATATATATATATATATATATATATATATATGTATATATATATATATATATATATATATATATATATATATATATATATATATATATATATATATATATATATATACGTTCGTCTGTGTCGACATCTAAGCGTGTGGAGTGATCTGCAAAAGAATTCGTAAAAGTGTATGTGATGTGCAAAGAAATCAGTAGTTAATTTTCTACACTGTGTGTAAGGAGAAATACCCGTGCGAGTGTGATGACACATCTACAGTGTTCTTCCTGTGCGAGTGTGATGACACATCTACATTGTTCTTCCTGTGCGAGTGTGGTGACACATCTACATTGTTCTTCCTGTGCGAGTGTGATGACACATCTACATTGTTCTTCCTGTGCGAGTGTGGTGACACATCTACATTGTTCTTCCTGTGCGAATGTGATGACACATCTACATTGTTCTTCATGTGCGAGTGTGATGACACATCCACATTGTTCTTCCTGTGCGAGTGTGGTGACACATCTACATTGTTCTTCCTGTGCGAATGTGATGACACATCTACATTGTTCTTCATGTGCGAGTGTGATGACACATCCACATTGTTCTTCCTGTGCGAGTGTGATGACACATCTACATTGTTCTTCCTGTGCGAGTGTGGTGACACATCTACATTGTTCTTCCTGTGCGAGTGTGGTGACACATCTACATCGTCATCCTGAAGAGGCATTTGCATAATGGTATCAATGACCGATGACATTAAACTCCGTATAATTCGCCTAACGTTGCATTTTTGAGCGTTACTATGATAACCCCCCACCCCTCACCCCACCGCTCTGAGACGCTCCCTCCCTCCACTCTGTCACTCCTCCCTCCCTCCACTCTGTCACTCCTCCCTCCCTCCACTCTGTCACTCCTCCGTCCCTCCACTCGCGTGAAATAACTGCGTCTCATTTCTCTCCCCCCCCCCCCCAACCCCTCCCCCAAGAAGAGCGCCCCCCCTTAACCCTTGTCCCCACCCACCCTCACACATTCGTCTTCTGTCCACAGTGCCAGACGTACGACGACGGGTCGAAGAACACCACCACCACCACCACCTTCAGCACCTACAACGTCCCTTCATGGGATCCGAATCGAAGGACACCAACGACGTGCAGGTCCTGAATCTCCACCCGGCTGGGGAGAAGATCAGGTCTGGCCTGGCGGGACGCTTAGCCGAGCAGAGGGGATCTGTCTGCCCAAAGAGCATAGACGAGCTCTATTGGATGCTGCCTGGGGCAGTCGTATATGAAAAAGACAGCAGTCCCGGATAGGAGCTTCACACACACACACACACACAACTATTACTGTATAGTTATGTAGTTGTCCCAGCTCTTCGCCGTTGTTGTGGGCGGTTGCAATAGCAAAATGTGTTTTTTTTTTTTCTTTACCTCATGAGATAGGATCCCATTACTCAAGGGAGTGCCTTACTCACTCATGGATAAGAATGATATTGCTCACATTGAGCCGCTATCTCATGTCTCTCTCTCTCCTTGCGGGAGCATCGCCAATGGGACCCAGTCAGTCCCTTTCGCCAGAATTGATCATTATACCACTAACAGTACAAGTTTTGTTCTAATGATTATTATCATTTGGAATACAGCACTTCCTTCGCTGTCCTTAGAATTACAGTGAATCAAAAATACCCACAGTCTGTTTCAGGTGATGTTCTTGTTCTCAAGCCAATTTCCCACCTTCCCTGGTTTAGTCGCGGGATGTTTATAATCGCAAACACTTCACCAGCCGAAGACTTCAAAGGATTTTATTGCAGGCGATTAGATTACGTGCAGACGATTAGATTACGTGCAGACGATTAGATTACGTGCAGACGATTCGTATCATGGTGACTGGTGGATAGTATTCATCTAACACATTTTCCCCCCTATCTGTCGCTATCCTGACCCCGGACCTTAAACTACACGAGGGTCCGAAACTTGGGTAAAGTTCAGAATATAGAATTGATTTGGCACATACACAGTTCGACCTCACAACACTCAGAATACAGGAGAGTAACACAAAATCGTTGAACCAGTAAAGCATCTGAAAAATAAAACAGTTTACCTCGAAGCTCTGAAATTGGTCCAGGTCGTTAACATGTACGATAATCATAAGGGAAGTCTTCTATGTTACCATTAGAAAACTGGAAAATGAACTATTCATCGTATTACAAACACCCCTTGCGTTGGATCTATTTTCAGTGCTGTACCTAACGTGGAGTTAGATGATAAACTTTATCTATCTCTTTTTTTTATCCCCCGTCTGAAAAACCCCACTGCCTCTCCTCACATGATTTTCAAGGACATAGATTCATCTATGAGTGTATATCTACCAAGTAAAAAGTATCGAGAGCAGACTTTGCCTCAGCATACTAAGCCATTTATTTTGATAAAGAGACCAGCGTTGAGATAAGCTTATCAAATGAAAATTGTTTTATGACTGAAGCACCTCTTATAAGTCTTAATTAGATGCGTCATTCATTTATAATGACAATGTAATGCCATCTATGTTAAGTTTAGTCTAGTTTTGATATTTAGTTTATTTATGAGTGTAAAACCATTTATGCCAAGCCTAGCCTTTTATGAATTTTCATCTATAATAGAAAGGCACCACAATGTTCGAAAATTTCGTGCTATTCATTATGGTATTGTAGTACCACCTCTGTTAAGCTTGCATAATCACACGAAATGCATTAATAATGTAAATGTAGGAACACCAATGATATACCTATGATTGCATTTGAGGTACGTGTGGTACTTGTGATAAAATATATCTAACTACTATTTTAAAGTGAATCATTGGGTGGGGAGGGGGCGAAAGTTCTGGGAGCGTTGAAGAATGTGTGGTAGTCGAGAACGTTATCTTCGGAAAGCAAAAATGGGTAGGTTTGAAGGATTAGTGGTTCCAGCAATGTTATATGGTTGCGAGGCGTGGGCTATAGATAGAGTTGTGCGCAGGAGGGTGGACGTGCTGGAAATGAGATGTTTGAGGACAATGTGTGGTGTGAGGTGGTTTGATCGAGTAAGTAACGTAAGGGTAAGAGAGATGTGTGGTAATAAAAAGAGTGTGGTTGAGAGAGCAGAAGAGGGTGTTTTGAAATGGTTTGGGCACATGGAGAGAATGAGTGCGGGAAAGATTGACCAAGAGGGTATATGTGTCGGAGGTGGAGGGAACGAGGAGAAGTGGGAGACCAAATTGGAGGTGGAAAGATGGAGTGAAAAAGATTTTGTGTGATCGGGGCCTGAACATGCAGGAGGGTGAAAGGAGGGCAAGGAATAGAGTGAATTGGATCGATGTGGTATACCGGGGTTGACGTGTTGTCAGTGGATTGAATCAGGGCAGGTGAAGCTTCTGGGGTAAACCATGGAAAGTTGTGTGGGGCCTGGATGTGGAAAGGGAGCTGTGGTTTCGGGCATTATTGCGTGGCAGCTAGAGACTGAGTGTGAACGAATGGGGCCTTTGTTGTCCTTTCCTAGTGCTGCCTCGCACACATGAGGGGGGAGGGGGATGGTATTCCATGTGTGGCGAGGTGGCGATGGGAGTGAATGGGGGCAGACAGTGTGAATTGTGTGCATGGGTATATATGTATGTGTCTGTGTATGTATATATATGTGTACATTGAGATGTATAGGTATGTATATTTGCGTGTGTGGACGTGTGTGTGTGTGTATACATTGTGTATGGGGGTGGGTTGGGCCATTTCTTTCGTCTGTAACCTTGCGCTACCTCGCAAACGCGGGAGACAGCGACAAAGCAAAATAAAATAAATAAATAAATAAATAAATAATATATATATATATATATATATATATATATATATATATATATATATATATATATATATATATATATATATATATATATACGTTGAGATGTATAGGTATGTATATGTGCGTGTGTGGACGTGTATGTATATACATGTGTATGTGGGTGGGTTGGGCCATTCTTTCGCCTGTTTCCTTGCGCTACCTCGCTAACGCGGGAGACAGCGACAAAGTATAATAGAATAGAATAATGTCTTAAAGCTAGCCTATCATCTAAGATAGCATATTGTTTGAGACCTGTGTTCTTAATATTCAGAGATCACCGACATGATGGCAAGCATATTGATAAGAGGTAAGCATCTACGTGTGTTTGGCCACTTTGAACATGAGTCTTATCAGTGATAACCTGTGATGTTATACCCACAAAGTGGTTATTCTTGGTTCTGACCAGGTAGGAACTGAATCTATTGTACATGTGAGCCTTGCATTGCGTCAGAAATGCCCCCGAGAACACCTATACACAAGAAACATTTCAACACTTGGTTCATATTGACAGAGTCGATTAATAATGGCCAACATGAAATGCATAAATTAAAATCATAATTGCTTTTTTATTCATGAACACAATATATATCACTTCTGGGAAAATATCAATAATGATAGGTCATTAGAGGCATTCTAATGTAATTAGGGTAAAGAAGTTTGTAAAAACTGATGTTTGGGTATGAGTTTCAGCTAATTTGGGTAGGAAAGTATATCAATGTATTTTCATGGTTTACAGCTCTATGTCAAAACTGAATATAATCGATTCTGAAAGTTTTGACACATTACATTGTATTAATAAATAAAACGAAAAAAAAATGTTTCCTTGAACCCTTCTAGACACTTCGTAATACAATAAATCAATACATATATCTATATACATATATATATTGCGGCAGGGGTGTGTGATGTCTCCATGGTTGTTTAATTTGTTTATGGATGGGGTTGTTAGGGAGGTAAATGCAAGAGTTTTGGAAAGAGGGGCAAGTATGAAGTCTGTTGGGGATGAGAGAGCTTGGGAAGTAAGTCAGTTGTTGTTCGCTGATGATACAGCGCTGGTGGCTGATTCATGTGAGAAACTGCAGAAGCTGGTGACTGAGTTTGGTAAAGTGTGTGAAAAAAGAAAGTTAAGAGTAAATGTGAATAAGAGCAAGGTAATTAGGTACAGTAGGGTTGAGGGTCAAGTCAATTGGGAGGTAAGTTTGAATGGAGAAAAACTGGAGGAAGTGAAGTGTTTTAGATATCTGGGAGTGGATCTGGCAGCGGATGGAACCATGGAAGCGGAAGTAGATCATAGGGTGGGGGAGGGGGCGAAAATCCTGGGAGCCTTGAAGAATGTGTGGAAGTCGAGAACATTATCTCGGAAAGCCAAAAATGGGTATGTTTGAAGGAATAGTGGTTCCAACAATGTTGTATGGTTGCGAGGCGTGGGCTATGGATAGAGTTGTGCGCAGGAGGATGGATGTGCTGGAAATGAGATGTTTGAGGACAATGTGTGGTGTGAGGTGGTTTGATCGAGTAAGTAACGTAAGGGTAAGAGAGATGTGTGGAAATAAAAAGAGCGTGGTTGAGAGAGCAGAAGAGGGTGTTTTGAAATGATGTGGTCACATGGAGAGAATGAGTGATGAAAGATTGACCATGAGGATATATGTGTCGGAGGTGGAGGGAACGAGGAGAAGTGGGAGACCAAATTGGAGGTGGAAAGATGGAGTGAAAAAGATTTTGTGTGATCGGGGCCTGAACATGCAGGAGGGTGAAAGGAGGGCAAGGAATAGAGTGAATTGGATCGATGTGGTATACCGGGGTTGACGTGCTGTCAGTGGATTGAATCAGGGCATGTGAAGCGTCTGGGGTGAACCATGGAAAGCAGTGTAGGTATGTATATTTGCGTGTGTGGACGTATGTATATACATGTGTATGGGGTGGGTTGGGCCATTTCTTTCGTCTGTTTCCTTGCGCTACCTCGCAAACGCGGGAGACAGCGACAAAGCAAATATATATACATATATATATATATATATATATATATATATATATATATATATATATATATATATATATATATATATATATACATATATATATATATATAATATATATATATATATATTGGGGAAGAGCAGTGTGGTTTCAGAAGTGGTAGAGGATGTGTGGATCAGGTGTTTGCTTTGAAGAATGTATGTGAGAAATACTTAGAAAAGCAAATGGATTTGTATGTAGCATTTATGGATCTGGAGAGAGCATATGATAAGAGTTGATAGAGATGCTCTGTGGAAGGTATTAAGAATATATGGTGTGGGAGGCAAGTTGTTAGAAGCAGTGAAAAGTTTTTATCGAGGATGTAAGGCATGTGTACGTGTAGGAAGAGAGGAAAGTGATTGGTTCTCAGTGAATGTAGGTTTGCGGCAGGGGTGTGTGATGTCTCCATGGTTGTTTAATTTGTTTATTGATGGGGTTGTTATGGAGGTAAATGCAAGAGTTTTGGAAAGAGGGGCAAGTATGAAGTCTGTTGGGGATGAGAGAGCTTGGGAAGTGAGTCAGTTGTTGTTCGCTGATGATACAGCGCTGGTGGCTGATTCATGTGAGAAACTGCAGAAGCTGGTGACTGAGTTTGGTAAAGTGTGTGAAAGAAGAAAGTTAAGAGTAAATGTGAATAAGAGCAAGGTTATTAGGTACAGTAGGGTTGAGGGTCAAGTCAACTGGGAGGTAAGTTTGAATGGAGCAAAACTGGAGGAAGTAAAGTGTTTTAGATATCTGGGAGTGGATCTGGCAGCGGATGGAACCATGGAAGCGGAAGTGGATCATAGGGTGGGGGAGGTGGCGATAATTCTGGGAGCCTTGAAGAATGTGTGGAAGTCGAGAACATTATCTCGGAAAGCAAAAATGGGTATGCTTGAAGGAATAGTGGTTCCAACAATGTTGTATGGTTGCGAGGCGTGGGCTATGGATAGAGTTGTGCGCAGGAGGATGGATGTGCTGGAAATGAGATGTTTGAGGACAATGTGTGGTGTGAGGTGGTTTGATCGAGTAAGTAACGTAAGGGTAAGAGAGATGTGTGGAAATAAAAAGAGCGTGGGTGAGAGAGCAGAAGAGGGTGTTTTGAAATGGTTTGGGCACATGGAGAGAATGAGTGAGGAAAGATTGACCAAGAGGATATATGTGTCGGAGGTGGAGGGAACGAGGAGAAGTGGGAGACCAAATTGGAGGTGGAAAGATGGAGTGAAAGAGATTTTGTGTGATCGGGGCCTGAACATGCAGGAGCGTGAAAGGAGGGCAAGGAATAGAGTGAATTGGATCGATGTGGTATACCGGGGTTGACGTGCTGTCAGCAGTGGATTGAATCAGGGCATGTGAAGCGTCTGGGGTAAACCATGGAAAGCTGTGTAGGTATGTATATTTGCGTGAGTGGACGTATGTATATACATGTGTATGGGGGTGGGTTGGGCCATTTTTTTCGTCTGTTTCCTTGCGCTACCTCGCAAACGCGGGAGACAGCGACAAAGCAAAAAAAAAAAAAAAAAAAAAAAATATATATATATATATATATATATATATATATATATATATATATATATATATATATATATATATATATATATATATATATGTGTGTGTGTGTGTGTGTGTGTGTGTGTGTGTGTGTATACCATAATAGTATAGAGATGATGAAATACAAAATAATTGAAGATATGTGCCCTTACCTTGAACATTGATTTATTGAAAAATTATTTGGTACACATATCTTTTTTTCAGAACATGTATCATAAACATTTCAGTCCGCAGACATGCTAAGGGTCGTATATGAGCAACGAATACAGTTGCCTAATTCATACGCGCATTAGTTGAGTCACCTACAACAGTTTAATTAGATACCCAAAGTTGTTAGTATAGTATCTACTAGCGAGTTGCAAGTCACATATGAGTTTATATGATAAAAAAACTGGTTTCTATACCGTGTAACCAATTTCCTATGAAGTACATACAACTGTATACACACCATACGAAATACATTAGCTTGTATAATCTATTCAGAACCATCCATATTTCGTATACCTGTTACATATACATACATATATTTGTAACAATATTCGTAAACAACATAATCTAGATATATATACGAATCTTAAAAGTTTATATGTTTGACGTACTAATAGGCTGGGACAAGACAGATATGTCTACGTAAACGTAATAGTTGTAATATTCTGTTAATATTCTGTTAATTTTGTAATATTCTGTAATTTTCTGTTAATAATCTGTTTCTACATAGTCTGTATCTGCACCTCTATAAGAATTTAGCAAGGCATTGAGGCTTAACAACAAAATATTTGAAATTGTATCAGATGAAAACTACGACAGAGAGGTGTGGTGGTCTAAAAACCGGCCGGCAAGTTTGTCGTACGTTTGGCAGCGTGTGGTAATCGATCGTTGTAAATTACGTATACCATAATGTCTAGGTAAGTAATTTTGGTATGATCAATGGTGGTTTTTCCTCTTTTTGTTTATCAAGGAAGACACCATCTCGTATTTCATTTCACTTCTTCCCAGAACACAAAATCTTTTCGCGGTGTAAACGATACTCCTTTCAGTTTTCACTGTTGAATTCGTATTTCTAACGTTGATGTAACGAAACACTGAACAAATCAGAAAAATCTTAAATGCTTGGTTTAGATAAACTGATTTCCAATAGCTATTACTTCCACTAATAAATCAGTGACTGAGATACGAATGCGAACTTTTTCCTGAATATATTATGGTTGAAAATTCCGAAGAATGTAATGATAGGGTACTATCAACTGGAATTTGATATGTATATATACATATATACATATATATATATATATATATATATATATATATATATATATATATACATATATATATATATATATCCCTGGGGATAGGGGAGAAAGAATACTTCCCACGCATTCCTCAAGTGTAGTACAAGGCGACTAAAGGGGACGGGAGCGGGAGGCTGGAAACCCTCGCCTCCTTGTATTTTAACTTTGTAACAGGGGAAACAGAAGGAGTCACACCAGGAGTGCTCATCCTCCTCGAAGGCTCAGATTGGGGTGTCTAAATGTGTGTAGATGTAACCAAGATGAGAAAAAAGGAGAGATACATAGCATGTTTGAGGAAAGGAACCTGGATGTTTTGGCTCTAAGTGAAACGAAGCTCAAGGGCAAAGGGGAAGAGTGGTTTGGGAATGTCTTGGGAGTAAAGTCAGGGGTTAGTGAGAGGACAAGAGCAAGGGAAGGAGTAGCACTACTCCTGAAACAGGAGTGGTGGGAGTATGTGATAGAGTGTAAGAAAGTAAAATCTAGATTGATATGGGTAAAACTGAAAGTTGATGGAGAGAGATGGGTGATTATTGGCGCATATGCACCTGGGCATGAGAAGAAAGAGCATGAGAGACAAGTCTTTTGGGACCAGCTGAGTGAGTGTGTTAGTAGTTTTGATGCACGAGACCGGGTTATAGTGATAGGTGATTTGAATGCAAAGGTGAGTAATGTGGCAGTTGAGGAATAATTGGTGCACATGGGGTGTTCAGTGTTGTAAATGGAAATGGTGAAGAGCTTGTAGATTTATGTGCTGAAAAAGGACTGGTGATTGGGAATACCTGGTTTAAAAAGAGAGATATACATAAGTATACGTATGTAAGTAGAAGAGATGGCCAGAGAGCGTTATTGGATTACGTGTTAATTGATAGGCGCGCAAGAGAGAGACATTTTTGGATGTTAAGGTGCTGAGAGGTGCAAATGGAGGGATGTCTGATCATTATCTTGTGGAGGCGAAGGTGAAGATTTGTAGAGGTTTTCAGAAAAAAAGAGAGAATGTTGGGGGGTCAAGAGAGTGCTGAGAGTAAGTGAGCTTGGGAAGGAGACTTGTGTGAGGAAGTACCAGGAGAGACTGAGTACAAAATGGAAAAAGGTGAGAACAAAGGAGGTAAGGGGGGTGGGGGAGGAATGGGATGTATTTGGGGAAGCAGTGATGGCTTGCGTAAAAGATGCTTGTGGCATGAGAAGCGTGGAGGTGGGCAGATTAGAAAGGGTAGTGAGTGGTGGGATGAAGAAGTAAGATTATCAGTGAAAGATAAGAGAGAGGCATTTGGACGATTTTTGCAGGGAAATAATGCAAATGACTGGGAGATATATAAAAGAAAGAGGCAGGAGGTCAAGAGAAAGGTGCAAGAGGTGAAAAAGAGGGCAAATGAGAGATGGGGTGAGAGAGTATCATTAAATTCTAGGGAGAATAAAAAGATGTTTTGGAAGGAGGTAAATAAAGTGCGTAAGACGAGGGAACAAATGGGAACTTCAGTGAAGGGCGCTAATGGGGAGGTGATAACAAGTAGTGGTGATGTGAAAAGGAGATGGAGTGAGGATTCTGAAGATTTGTTGAATGTGTTTGATGGTAGAGTGGCAGATATAGGGTGTTTTGGTCGAGGTGGTGACTGTATTGTTGACTGATTGGTAAGGTTATTTAATGTATGTATGACTCATGGTGAGGTGCCTGAGGATTGGCGGAATGCTTGCACAGTGCCATTGTACAAAGGCAAAGTGGGAGTGCTCAAATTCCCAAGGTATAAGTTTGTTGAGTATTCCTGGTAAATTATATGGGAGGGTATTGATTGAGAGGGTGAAGGCATGTACAGAGCATCAGATTGGGGAAGAGCAGTGTGGTTTCAGAAGTGGTAGAGGATGTGTGGATCAGGTGTTTGCTTTCAAGAACGTATGTGAGAAATACTTAGAAAAGCAAATGGATTTGTATGTAGCATTTATGGATCTGGAGAAGGCATATGATAGAGTTGATAGAGATGCTCTGTAGAAGGTATTAAGAATATATGGTGTGGGAGGCAAGTTGTTAGAAGCAGAAAAGTTTTTATCGAGGATGTAAGGCATGTGTACGTGTAGGAAGAGTGGAAAGTGATTGGTTCTCAGTGAATGTAGGTTTGCGGCAGGGGTCTGTGATGTCTCCATGGTTGTTTAATTTGTTTATGGATGGGATTGTTAGGGAGGTGAATGTAAGAGTTTTGGAAAGAGGGGCAAGTATGCAGTCTGTTGTGAATGAGAGAGCGTGGGAAGTGAGTTGGTTGTTGTTCGCTGATGATACAGCGCTGGTGGCTGCTTCATGTGAGAAACTGCATAAGCTGGTGACCGAGTTTGGTAAAGTGTGTGAAAGAAGAAAGCTGAGAGTAAATGTGAATAAGAGCAAGGTTATTAGGTAAAGTAGGGTTGAGGGTCAAGTTAATTGGGAGGTAAGTTTGAATGGAGAAAAACTGGAGGAAGTGAAGTATTTTAGATATCTGGGAGTGGATTTGGCAGCGGATGGAACCATGGAAGCGGAAGTGAATCATAGGGTGGGGGAGGGGGGAAAGTTCTGGGGGCATTGAAGAATGTGTGGAAGTCGAGAACATTATCTCGGAAAGCAAAAATGGGTATGTATGAAGGAATAGTGGTTCCAACAATGTTATATGGTTGCGAGGCATGGGCTATGGATAGAGTTGTGCGGAGGAGGGTGGATGTGCTGGAAATGAGATGTTTGAGGACAATATGTGGTGTGAGGTGGTTTGATCGAGTAAGTAATGAAAGGGGTAAGAGAGATGTGTGGTAATAAAAAGAGTGTGGTTGAGAGAGCAGAAAAGGGTGTTTTGAAATGGTGTGGTCACATGGAGAGAATGAGTGAGGAAAGATTGACCAAGAGGTGGAGGGAACGAGGAGAAGTGGGAGACCAAATTGGAGGTGGAAAGATGGAGTGAAAAAGATTTTGAGTGATCGGGGCCTGAACATGCAGGAGGGTGAAAGGCATGCAAGGAATAGAGTGAACTGGAATGATGTGGTATACCAGTTTCGACGTACTGTCAATGGATTGAACCAGGGCATGTGAAGCGTCTGGGGGAAAGTTCTGTGGGGCCTAGATGTGGAAAGGGGGCTGTGGTTTCGGTGCATTATTACATGACAGCTAGAGACTGAGTGTGAACGAATGGGTTGTTATTGCCATGTGTGGCGAGGTGGCGATAGGAATAGATAAAGGTAGACAGTATGAATTATGTACATGTGTATATATGTATATGTCTGTGTGTGTATATATATGTGTACATTGAGATGTATAGGTATGTATATTTGCGTGTGTGGACGTGTATGTATATACATGTGTATGTGGGTGGGTTGGGCCATTCTTTCGTCTGTTTCCTTGCGCTACCTCGCTAACGCGGGAGACAGCGACAAAGCAAAATAATAATTATATATATATATATATATATATATATATATATATATATATATATATATATATATATATATATATATATATATCCCTCAAAGGCCCAGTCCTCTGTTCTCAACGCTACCTCGCTAATGCGGGAAATGGCGAATAGTATGAAAAAAAAAAAAATATATATATATATATATATATATATATATATATATATATATATATATATATATATATATATATATATATATATATATTCCTGGGGATAGGGGAGAAAGAATACTTCCTACGTTTTCCCTGCGTGTCGTAGAAGGCGACTAAAAGGGAAGGGAGCGGGGGGCTGGAAATCCTCCCCTCGCGTTTTTTTTTTTCTTTTTTTTTCCAAAAGAAGGAACAGAGAAGGGGGCCAGGTGAGGATATTCCCTCAAAGGTCCAGTCCTCTTTTCTTAACGCTACCTCGCTGACGCGGGAAATGGCGAATAGTATGGAAAAAAAAAAAAAAATATATATATATATATATATATATATATATATATATATATATATATATATATATATATATATATATCAAACTTTTCATATAAGCCAGGCTTCAAAAGAAAAAAGAAAGGAGCAGGGATAGGGGCTAAAGAGTAGAGGAAAGGAGGAGAAATGATACGTAAGAATCAACGAGTGTTTGAGAAAGTACAAAAGGTTGTCTTTTTAAAAAAGAAAGAAAATAGGCTTTGGTCATATATGTCATAAAAGAAAGACAAAAGAAAAAGAGCAAGCAAAGACATGACAACTCAAGAGAACACAGCCATCGGCATGACCGTCTCCCACGATCAACACCGTCACCTTGCCAGCGGCCAGGCATGTGACGCAATAACCCTTCCATGGGATGCGCAGTCATTGCATTTGTGCAGGACTTTTTAAAAGCAGCCAGTGTTCGGGAGGAGAGTGTTAACGAAATCATATCACGTAAATCTGCAAGACAGACCTCTGGTAAACACAGGGGAGGAGGTTTCGATTCCTCCGAAATTCGTATATAACATTTCCTTGTCTCTTCTTTTTTTTTTTTTTTTTTGCCCATATATCTAACATTTTTTACGTATTTCATTTAAGGCCTGACCTTGATGTGGACGTTTTTCTGCGACTGGAGCTTTCATCGTAAAAAAAAAAATGTAAGAATGTAGTGATTATTCGTGTCAACGAATAACGATTTACAGTGAAGGTAAACTGTTGATGTTATAACCGTGCCCGAAATTGACAATTCGCATTTGAATTATGGAGACTAAAAATGTCATAGCTCTGAGCGAGTCATTGTTGAAATGAAAACTGTCACTTGAAGGAAAATTGTATTCAAGCAATTTGCCATACGTGATATTATATATATATATATATATATATATATATATATATATATATATTATCCCTGGGGATAGGGGAGAAAGAATACTTCCCACGTATTCCCTGCGTGTCGTAGAAGGCGACTAAAAGGGGAGGGAGCGG